>NW_026512116.1:0-39578 GCF_027579735.1 Bombina bombina
TTTGCGGATCTAGTGGGGATGTCATCATCTCCTTCGTGGGAGTTACCTTGTCGCAGGGATCTGCTGACCAAGGTCTCTTTGTTCATCAATGTATAGATTCTCTGAGGCTGACTGCGCGGAGATTGAACGCTTAGTCCTAGCCAAGAGAGGGTTTTCTGATAGTTATTTTTACTCTCATTCAAGCTCGTAAACTGGTTGCTCGTCGCATCTATCATATGGTGTGGAGGACCTACTTATTCTGTTCTCCAGGATGTACTGGAGAAGGGCTTTTCTGCAAGTCCCCTGAAGGGACAGTTTTTGGCCCTGTATGTGTTACTGCACAAGAGGTTTTCAGAGCTTCCAGATGTGCAGCCATTTGTTGAGGCTCTGCTGGGATCAGACCTGTGTTTAGATCTAAGGCTCCTCCATGGAGTTTAAATCTTGTCCTTAAAGGGACACTGAAACCAAAATTTTTCTTTTGTAATTCAGAAAGAGCATGCAATTTTAAGCAACTTTCTAATTTACTCCTATTATCAATTTTTCTTCGTTCTCTTGCTATCTTTATTTGAAAAAGAAGGCATCTAAGCTTTTTTTTGGGTACAGTACTCTGGACAGCACTTTTTTTATTGGATGAATTTATCCACCAATCAGCAAGGAACACCCAGGTTGTTCACCAAAAATGGGCCGGCATCTAAACTTACATTCTTGCATTTCAAATAAAGATACCAAGAGAATGGAGAAAATTTTATAATAGGAGTAAATTAGAAAGTTGCTTAAAATTTTATGCTCAATCTGAATCACGAAAGAAAAATTTTGGTTACAGTGTCCCTTTAAGGTTTTGCGACAGGCTCCGTTGGAGTCTATGCATGAAGTAGACATTAAATTGTCTTTTTAGGTTCCTTTTTTACTGGCTATTACTACTTTGAGCAGAGTATCTGTGCTGCCTTGCAATGCGTCCATCTTGCTTTTCATACCAATAAGGCTGTTCTACAAACCAAGTTAGGTTTTCTTCCTAAGGTTGTGTCAATTTGCAACGTCAATCAAGGGATTGTGGTTCCTTTCTTATGTCCTAATCCTTCTTCTTTGTCGAAGGAACATTTACAACATATTTCTGTATGTGGTTTGTGCCTTGAAGTTCTATCTTCGGGCCACAAAGGAATTTAGACAAACCTCTTTCTCTGTTTGTTCTCTTTTCCGGGAAGCGTGGGGGTCAGAGGTCCTCTTCGACTTTTTTGTCTGAGTGTCATCCGTTTAGCTTAGACACGGCGGGACATAAGCCTCCTCTGAGGATTACGGCTCATTCTACGAGAGCAGTGGTTTCCTCCTGGGCCTTCACAAATGAGTCCTCTATGGATCAGATTACATACCTTTTCAAAAATTTTACAAGTTTAATGTTTTTGCTTCTGCTGAAGCAACCTTCGGGGGAGAGGTTTTGCAGGCTTGTGGTGCCCTCAGATTAGGGTCCTCCTCTCTTTTCTCCCTCCCGTTAGCATTCTGTGTACTCTAGAGCTTGGGTATATGTTTCTCACAAGTAAGGAATGCAGCTATTGATTTTTCCCATATTAAGATGGAAAACATAAATTATTAAGAAAGATTACTTTCTCTTTTCAAAATAAAAACCTTTTTGGTTCACAATTGGATTCAGTTATTTCTGCTATTACTGGGGGTAAAGGAGTCCCCAAGACACAAAATCTAAGGCAAAATTTAAACCTACTAATCGTTCTTGTTAATTTTGTGAGAATAGAGAACAGAAACCTCCCTCCCCTCAAAGCCTCTGGCTCTAATTTAGAGACCTTCTGGAAATTGGAATACATCCAAACAATGCAAGAAACCGAATCCAGCCCCTAAGCCTGCATGAAGGTGCAGCCCCCTCTCCCCCCTCCCCTGGTGGGGGGGACGACTAAAATGGTTTCAAGAATTTTTGGGCAGACTCTGTTCAACATTTGTGGATTCACCTCCCATGGGAAAATTCTTTTGCACCCATTAACAGCCCAAGTGTTTCTGAAATGTGTTTTAGATTTAGAATTCTTTGAGGTAATTGTCTCAGTTCCTCTACAGGAACAAGGGGGGGGGGGGTATTCAAATCTTTTCATTGTCCCAAAAAAGAAAAATTCTTTCAGACCATTTTTGGATCTGGAAAAATTTAAATTTGTAAGAGTCCGAACTTTCAAGATTGTGACTATAAAGACTATATTCTACCTTTTTGTTCAGCAAGGTCAATTTATGTCCACAATAGACTTACTAGGTATTTACCTTCACATCCCAATCCACCCAGTTTATTGATTTCTGAGACTCTCTTTTCAAGACGAGCATTACCAATTTGTTGCTCTTCCATATGGCCTAGCAACAGCTCCAAGAATATTTTCAAAAGTTCTCAGTACTCTTCTAGCTGTAATCAGAAAGCAGGGTATTGCGGTGTTTCATTATTGGACGATATCTTGGTACTAGCTCAATCCTTTTAATTTAGCAGAATCTAAAAAGTTTCTTGATTCCCCAGACAAAGGTCACCTTTTTTAGGTTTCCAGATAGATTCAGTTTCCATGACTCTATCTCTGACAGACAAGAGATGGATGAAATTGATTTTAGCTTGTGTAAGCCTTCAGTTTCTATAGTTCCCTTCAGTGGTCATGTGCACTAAAGTTTTAGGTCTCATGATTGCAGCATTGGAAGCAATCCCCTTTGCACATTTTCATATGAGACCTCTACAGCTTTGCAATCTGCACCATTGGTGAACCGATTACACTCTGATATCACAATCAATATTCTTAAATCCCAACACACAACTCTCTGACTTAGTGGTTAAACCACCACTTTATTCTTCAAGGGGCCTCCTTTGTTCATCCTTACCTGGTCTGTGATTACCACATATGCAAGTCTTACAGGTTGGGGAGCTGTCTGGGGGTCTCTGACAACACAAGGAGTTTAGAAACCTCCACAGGCGAGGTTAACAATCAAAATATTGGAACTCTGCTCTTTTTCAGAGCTCTTCAGGCTTGGACTCTATTAAAGAGAGAACCTTATATTCACTTTCAGACAGACAATATCACAACAGTGGCAGATGTCAATCATCAAGGGGGAACTCGCAGTCCCCTAGCTATGAAAGAAGTGTGTCACATACATTCTTAGGCGGAATCCAATTCCTGTCTAATCACTGTGATTCACATCCCAGGTGTAGACAATTGGGAAGTGGATTATCTCAGCTGTCAATCTCTACATCTGGGGGAGTGGTCTCTCCACCCAGATGTATTCTATCGTATTGTACGCATGTGGGGCTTTCCAGAGATAGTTCTGATGGCCTCTTGTCTGAACAAGAAACTTCCCAGGTACTTCTTCAGGTCCAGGGACCCTCAGGCGGAAATGATAGATGCTCTATCAGTACCCTGTTCTTACCAGTCTGCTTACATTAGTCCCCCTCTGGTTCTACTTCCGAGGGTGATATCAAAAATCATAATGGTACAATCTTTTTTTTTTTTTTTTTTTTTTTTTTTTGAGGAAATTCAAAACAAACATTACAGTATACAGTACATTATAGACTAGTTACGTTCGAAACGGCTCTTGTAAGTCAATACAAATCTTTGAAAACATGTGAGTGAACACAATATAGCTTCACTTAAAATCTAGCCAGATAACACAAACTAAGCCCAGATTCATCTTATATCTTATTGACACTCACAGACTATGTCTTCCTCATATTTTTTTTTTCTTTTCTTAGATAGGAAGGGAAATATGAGCTGCTATATTATATCAAACATACGATAAAGAATAGGAAAATGCTATGGAATCTGCGTTCCTTAGTTTACATTAGTTAACAAAAACTAAGGGAGAACCCTTAGGGCGGAATTACGGAGCCTAACAACTTATGGAGTAAAATTAGTCAAATGGAACTGAGAGGGAAGGGAATCTACAACTGACAAAAGTTACTTAATATGTTCCTCATCTATGTCTCATATATATATATATATATATATATATATATATATATATATATATATATATATATATATATATATATATATATATATATATATATATATATATAGTCCTGAAGTATATCACGCGTGGCGCACAAAAAATAGTTAGCTTGGTTGGGGGGGATGCTCAGGTATATAAGGATATACATCTACATTACAGAACTACGATGGTATATGCCAAACAATTGTTAATATAAGATATAAGTATAGTATTAAAACCAAGCTTAACAGAGTAGTTGATCTAGAAGCTCATATCAATATTAGTACACTGACTATGCTTTAACTTCACTTATCTATTAATAATACACACGTATAGTCACATAGTTATTGCAAACTTTTCTCAGTAGACTGTCCCTATATCTCATTGTTACATCCTAACACATATATTGCTATATCAGAGTGAAACAAAACTCCCAAACATGGCTATGGCATCATAGTCTATTTCACAGTCCTTGTTATATCACTACTAGCAATATATTTATCAACAGATCATGGTAAATCGGAATATATGTCTAGCCTAGCTATAGCTTATGGACAGAAATTTGGTACATTTTCAAAAGTAACACCTTAGGTTCATACTAGTTTTATCCTAAACCCTCCTGCAGGATGTAGTGTACAGAACTGAATAAACATTAGGCCAATCTATGAGTTAATTTTCTGCAGGACTATAGCGTTTGTGAAAGGCTGGTACAGTCACTATACTATAGGCATGGATGGAGTCCATAATACAATATACATAACCAAAACCACAGGAAAACAGTGTATGTTGGACATAAAGGTGTTACCCTTATATCGGGGCGGTAAACCGTCATGAAACACATATCTCGGTTATAGTTTTAGGTAAAAAGCATCACATCTAAGCATTAGTATGCAGACTAAAATCAAGAAAATTGAACTATGAAACTTGCAGCTAACAGTCTATTAACAAACTTAAGTCCACATGGCAAACAGGCAATGTGTTGAGAATGATAGTAAAAGTCTCAGGACTGAGTGACCAAAATTTAGGACATCAGGCATTACAGCCGTCATAGATAGATCCAGTCCAGTCAGCAGTAATATATAAAGTGGATCCGTGTGATTCATCACACAAATATTGAGATGCAGTTACTTCCAAGTGGGACATATTCACCTATCCCACGCCAATACTCCAGAAAGCTTGCCCCGAAAGAGAGGCATATGGTTTCAATGAAACAGGTTGGTCTAGCTGCGTAGCCTCTCGGGAGCAACTCTCCCGCAGTAGTACAGCCGATGCGACACACATGGTTGTAATAAATGAACACACATCGGCCACCTCCGTACAAGATATCCATCGCAATAGCCGGCATTCAGCAGTCAAACAGCTAGGGCACCTCGCTGCCGATCTCATCATACCGGTCAGATATACTGGGTTGTCCTGCTTATGCTCCGGGTCTTCTGTTTGGATAGAATGGTCAGCGACCTGTCCTCGGGATCGGCCGTATCCCTCGAGGCCTGATCGTGCCATGGTAACTTGGCATTGACCCGTCCTTGTTGGGCCATAAGCGTCGTCACTTTTGGAGGTGTTGCCCCAAAGTCAGAGTTTTGGAGCTCCCCAGGTTTTTTGATCTGTGTCGGTTAGTCAATGCTTCTGAGCACTGCCAGTTCAAAAAGTTCTTACAGCCCATGTGCGATGTCCGCCATCATAACTGGTAAAGATATTAGGGATAGCCGTACTTAGTCATAAAAGTGGTAGTCCCCTGAGTGTAAGCCTATGGCTCAGATATCTGGAAGGAAAAGTATACGGAGTCACAAACTTCCCCAGACGCCATTATCTGGGCTGACTCCAAAAGCCCCACAGCTAATAAAGAATTTGACAATGGCTACAAAATTTTTATCGAAGAACATAGGTCAGGAATAAACTACAGGGGTTAGCTTCCCCTCTAATATTATTATAATACAGAAACTTAGTGGATTAGCACAAAAAATATATAAGAAAGTGAGGAGCTCCTCCACAATGCATCCTGCCGCTTCGACATCAAGCTCCGCCCCTCCATAATGGTACAATCTTATGTGTTTCTGATAGCCCCAGCGTGACCTCACAGGATTTGGTATGCGGACCTTGTCCGAATGTCCAGTTGTCAGCCTTGGCCTCTTCCTCTAAGACCAAACCTACTGTCTCAAGGCCCGTTCTTCCATCCAAATCTCTAAATTTGATGGCATGGAAATTTAACTTTTAGTTCTCAGTCATAGAGGTTTCGTCTGACTCTGTGATTAATACTATTATTCAGGCTTGCAAGCCTGTTAAAGCAAGATCTACCACAAGGTTTGGAAAACCAATATTTCATGGTGTTCTTCAAAAGATTACTCCTGACATTCCTTTCGGATTACTAAGACTCTTCAGTTTCTTCAGGATGGTTTGGATAAAGGTTTGTCCACCATTATCTTGAAAGGACAAATCTCTGCTCTTTCGGTTTTATTTAATTGATAATCTTCCTGATGTTCAAGGAGGAGAAATACATTTAATAACCGGTTTCATTTGAATTAAAGCCTGAACAAAACAATGGAGTCTTAATTTGGTATTTAAAGATTTTGCAGGCTCCTCCTTTTGAGCCTATGCATTCTTTGGAGATTAAACCTACTTTCTTGGAAAGTGTTTCTATTGGCCATCTCTTCTGCTAGAAGAATTTCTGAATTATCTGCTCTCTATTGTGAGTCTCCTTTTATCTTAATTTTTCAAAAAGATAAAGCAATTTTGGGGACTTAAATTTTTGCCAAAAGTTGTGTATAGTAACATTAATAAGGAAATTACTGTTACTTCCCTATGTCCTAATCATAAAAATTCTATTGAAAAATCTTTTACACTATTTGGATGTCGTTACAACTTTGAAATACTATGTAGATGCTACTAAGGATTTCAGACAGACTTCTAGTCTGTTTGTTTTCCGGTTCTAGAAAAGGTCAGAAAGCCTCTGCCATTTCTTTTGCATCTTGGTTTGAAACTTTTGATTCACAAAGCTTATTTGGAGGCTGGCCAGTTTCCTCTTCAGAGAATTACTGCTCATTCTACAAGATCAGTTGCAACATCATGGGCTTTCAAGAATGAAGCTTCATTTTTCTTTGCATACCTTTACTAAATGTTACTATTTTAATGTTTTTGCTTCTTCAGAAGTAGCTTTTGGTAGAAAAGTTCTTCAGGCAGCTGTCTGTTTGATTCTAGTGCTTAAAATTTGAGTTTTCTTGAATTTTAAAATGAATTTATTTATTTTGTATTTAATTTCTCAGCAAAAATTCTTTAATTCCTCAGCCGGGGCGAGTCTGGTGTTCTATGGCCGTTACATAGACGACCTTATTTTCATTTGGAGGGGTGATCACAATTCAGCCCTCGCTTTTATTGTGACTCTGAATCAGAACGAAATGGGTCTTGCTTTTACAGCAACCATACAAGACAAATCTATAGATTATTGGATTTGACTCTAAGTTGGGATAATGAAGTGAACTTCTGCTCTAAAACTTTTTTTTAAAAAGTTGATAGCAACAGCTATATGAATTACAAAAGCAACCATCACAGAAGCTGGCTATCCAACATACCTTATAGCCAATTCGAAAGAATAAGACGCAATTGCACTAATTTTGACACCTTTGAACAGCAATGTCTTATTATATATGAAAGATTTGTAGGCAAAGGCTACCCTAAAAATCTACTTGACCTGTGTCTTAATAAAGCCAGACTTTTAGATAGATACACTTTTAAAGAAAAAGGCAAATAAAACCAACAAAAATGAGCAAGACTACACTGATCCAATGTTCATCACCCAATATAATAACAATTACAAACAAATCCGTCAAATCATTAATAAACATTGGCATATTGTGCGTAGAGATCCTATTCTTAAAACTATATTAGGTGAACACCCAAACATTGTTTACACTAGGGCACCTACACTCAGAGGGAAACTGGCACCCAGTAAAAAAGTCCAACATAAATTGTCTAATCCAATGTCCAAAAAAACAAAAGACACAAATTCTTTTTTGGGACACTTGGGTGTGTTCAAGTGTGGCCAAAAGAGATTCAACACTTGTAAATTTATAACATCAGGAAAAAAAAAAAAACTTCAAATCTTTTTCAAATGGAGAAGTTTTTCAAATTTCTAGATTCTTTAATTGCAATTCGGTTTTTGTGGTCTACGTTTTAGAGTGCATTTGTGGGTTCTAGTATGTGGGCCGCACTTCTAGAAAAGCCAGGGTATGTTGGGGTGAACACTGGCGCAACTGTAAAAATTGCAAAAAAATCTAAATCAAACATAGTATACCAGAACATTGCCTGACCAAACATGACGGCAACCCAGATATTTTTTAAATTTTACCCTATAGATTATATTCCTCCATCCACAGATTACAATAGATTAATTCAATTTAGACAACGTGAGACCTTTTGGATACACATATTGAACACACTGTTTCCATCAGGTCTCAACTCCAATCTTGATCTAGCAGCATTTAATTCCTTGGTCTTGTTTTTTCCCTTTGCTTTTTGGGACTCAACTCACTGATCATAATACAGATTTATTATCGATTTTATTACCATTTTTTGGAGACTTTTGTTTTTCCATGTACACATTAACTTATTTTGCACCTCCAATATACTTGTTACATGTTATGTCACAGCGAAACATTATTTCTTTCATGTAATTAGCAAGAGTCCATGAGCTAGTGACGTATGGGATATACATTCCTACCAGGAGGGGCAAAGTTTCCCAAACCTCAAAATGCCTATAAATACACCCCTCACCACACCCACAAATCAGTTTTACAAACTTTGCCTCCCGTGGAGTTGGTGAAGTAAGTTTGTGCTAGATTCTACGTTGATATGCGCTCTGCAGCAGGTTGGAGCCCGGTTTTCCTCTCAGCGTGCAGTGAATGTCAGAGGGATGTGAAGAGAGTATTGCCTATTTGAATTCAATGATCTCCTTCTACGGGGTCTATTTCATAGGTTCTCTGTTATCGGTCGTAGAGATTCATCTCTTACCTCCCTTTTCAGATCGACGATATACTCTTATATATACCATTACCTCTACTGATTCTCGTTTCAGTACTGGTTTGGCTTTCTACTACATGTAGATGAGTGTCCTGGGGTAAGTAAGTCTTATTTTTGTGACACTCTAAGCTATGGTTGGGCACTTTTATATAAAGTTCTAAATATATGTGTTTAAACATTTATTTGCCTTGATTCAGGATGTTCAATATTCCTTATTTCAGACAGTCAGTTTCATTATTTGGGATAATGCATTTGAATAATCAATTTTTTTCTTACCTTACAATTTGACTTTTTTCCCTGTGGGCTGTTAGGCTCGCGGGGGCTGAAAATGCTTCATTTTATTGCGTCATTCTTGGCGCGGACTTTTTTGGCGCAAAAAATTTTCTTTGTTATTTCCGGCGTCATACTTGTGACCGGAAGTTGCGTCATTTTTGACGTTTTTTGCGCCAAAAGTGTCGGCGTTACCGGATGTGGCGTCATTTTTGGCGCCAAAAGCATTTAGGCGCCAAATAATGTGGGCGTCTTTTTTGGCGCTAAAAAATATGGGCGTCATTATTGTCTCCACATTATTTAAGTCTCATTTTTTATTGCTTCTGGTTGCTAGAAGCTTGTTCACTGGCATTTTTTCCCATTCCTGAAACTGTCATTTAAGGAATTTGATCAATTTTGCTTTATATGTTGTTTTTTCTATTACATATTGCAAGATGTCCCAGATTGACCCTGAATCAGAAGATACTTCTGGAAAATCGCTGCCTGATGCTGGATCTACCAAAGTTAAGTATATTTGCTGTAAACTTGTGGTATCTGTTCCTCCAGCTGTTGTTTGTAATGAATGCCATGACAAACTTGTTAATGCGGATAATATTTCCTTTAGTAATGTTTCATTACCTGTTGTTGTTCCATCAACATCTAATACTCAGAGTGTTCCTGTTAACATAAGAGATTTTGTTTCTAAATCCATTAAGAAGGCTATGTCTGTTATTCCTCCTTCTAGTAAACGTAAAAGGTCTTTTAAAACTTCTCATTTTTCAGATGAATTTTTAAATGAACATCATCATTCTGATGATTCCTCTGGTTCAGAGGATTCTGTTTCAGAGGTTGATGCTGATAAATCTTCATATTTGTTCAAAATGGAATTTATTCGTTCTTTACTTAAAGAAGTCTTAATTGCATTAGAAATAGAGGATTCTGGTCCTCTTGATACTAAATCTAAACGTTTAAATAAGGTTTTTAAATCTCCTGTAGTTATTCCAGAAGTTTTTCCTGTCCCTGATGCTATTTCTGAAGTAATCTCCAGGGAATGGAATAATTTGGGTAATTCATTTACTCCTTCTAAACGTTTTAAGCAATTATATCCTGTGCCATCTGACAGATTAGAGTTTTGGGACAAAATCCCTAAGGTTGATGGGGCTATCTCTACTCTTGCTAAACGTACTACTATTCCTACGGCAGATAGTACTTCCTTTAAGGATCCTTTAGATAGGAAAATTGAATCCTTTCTAAGAAAAGCTTACTTATGTTCAGGTAATCTTCTTAGACCTGCTATATCTTTAGCGGATGTTGCTGCAGCTTCAACTTTTTGGTTAGAAGCTTTAGCGCAACAAGTAACAGATCATAATTCTCATAGCATTGTTAATCTTCTTCAACATGCTAATAATTTTATTTGTGATGCCATCTTTGATATCATTAGGGTTGATGTCAGGTATATGGCTCTAGCTATTTTAGCTAGAAGAGCTTTATGGCTTAAAACTGGGAATGCTGATATGTCTTCTAAGTCAACTTTGCTTTCCCTTTCTTTCCAGGGTAATAAATTATTTGGTTCACAGTTGGATTCTATTATTTCAACTGTTACTGGAGGGAAAGGAACTTTTTTACCTCAGGATAAAAAATCTAAAGGTAAATGTAGGTCTAATAATCGTTTTCGTTCCTTTCGTCACAATAAGGAACAAAAGCCTGATCCTTCCCCTACAGGAGCGGTATCAGTTTGGAAACCATCTCCAGTCTGGAATAAATCCAAGCCTTTTAGAAAGCCAAAGCCAGCTCCCAAGTCCACATGAAGGTGCGGCCCTCATTCCAGCCCAGCTGGTAGGGGGCAGATTACGATTTTTCAAAGAAATTTGGATCAATTCAATTCACAATCTTTGGATTCAGAACATTGTTTCAGAAGGGTACAGAATAGGCTTCAAGATAAGGCCTCCTGCAAGAAGATTTTTTTCTTTCCCGTGTCCCAGTAAATCCAGTGAAGGCTCAAGCATTTCTGAAATGTTTCAGATCTAGAGTTGGCTGGTGTAATTATGCCAGTTCCAGTTCTGGAACAGGGGCTGGGGTTTTACTCAAATCTCTTCATTGTACCAAAGAAGGAGAATTCCTTCAGATCAGTTCTGGATTTAAAAATATTGAATCATTATGTAAGGATACCAACATTCAAAATGGTAACTATAAGGACTATTCTGCCTTTTGTTCAGCAAGGGCATTATATGTCCACAATAGATTTACAGGATGCATATCTGCATATTCCGATTCATCCAGATCACTATCAGTTTCTGAGATTCTCTTTCCTAGACGAGCATTACCAGTTTGTGGCTCTGCCGTTTGGCCTAGCAACAGCTCCAAGGATTTTTACAAAGGTTCTCGGTGCCCTTCTGTCTGTAATCAGAGAACAGGGTATTGTGGTATTTCCTTTTTTGGACGATATCTTGGTACTTGCTCAGTCTTCACATTTAGCAGAATCTCATACGAATCGTCTTGTATTGTTTCTTCGAGATCATGGTTGGAGGATCAATTTACCGAAAAGTTCATTGATTCCTCAGACAAGGGTAACCTTTTTAGGTTTCCAGATAGATTCAGTGTCCATGACTCTGTCTCTGACAGACAAGAGACGTCTAAAATTGGTTTCAGCTTGTCGAAACCTTCAGTCTCAATCATTCCCTTCGGTAGCCTTATGCATGGAAATTCTAGGTCTTATGACTGCTGCATCGGACGCGATCCCCTTTGCTCGTTTTCACATGCGACCTCTTCAGCTTTGTATGATGAACCAGTGGTGCAGGGTTTATACAAAGATATCGCAATTGATATCTTTAAAACCGATTGTACGACACTCTCTGACGTGGTGGACAGATCACCATCGTTTAGTTCAGGGGGCTTCTTTTGTTCTTCCAACCTGGACTGTGATTTCAACAGATGCAAGTCTGACAGGTTGGGGAGCTGTTTGGGGGTCTCTGACAGCACAAGGGGTTTGGGAATCTCAGGAGGTGAGATTACCAATCAATATTTTGGAACTCCGTGCAATTTTCAGAGCTCTTCAGTCGTGGCCTCTTCTAAAGAGAGAGTCGTTCATTTGTTTTCAGACGGACAATGTCACAACTGTGGGATATATCAATCATCAAGGAGGGACTCACAGTCCTCTGGCTATGAAAGAAGTATCTCGAATACTGGTATGGGCGGAATCCAGCTCCTGTCTAATTTCTGCGGTTCATATCCCAGGTATAGACAATTGGGAAGCGGATTATCTCAGTCGCCAAACGTTACATCCGGGAGAATGGTCTCTTCACCCAGAGGTATTTCTTCAGATTGTTCAAATGTGGGGACTTCCAGAAATAGATCTGATGGCTTCTCATCTAAACAAGAAGCTTCCCAGGTATCTGTCCAGATCCAGGGATCCTCAGGCGGAAGCGGTGGACGCGTTGTCACTTCCTTGGAAGTATCATCCTGCTTATATCTTTCCGCCTCTAGTTCTTCTTCCAAGAGTAATTTCCAAGATTCTGAAGGAATGCTCGTTTGTTCTGCTGGTGGCTCCAGCATGGCCTCACAGGTTTTGGTATGCTGATCTTGTCCGGATGGCCACTTGCCAACCGTGGACTCTTCCGTTAAGACCAGACCTTCTGTCGCAAGGTCCTTTTTTCCATCAGGATCTCAAATCCTTAAATTTGAAGGTATGGAGATTGAACGCTTGATTCTCAGTCAAAGAGGTTTCTCTGACTCTGTGATTAATACTATGTTACAGGCTCGTAAATCTGTATCTAGGAAGATATATTATCGAGTCTGGAAGATTTAATTTTCTTGGTGTCTTTTTCATCATTTTTCCTGGCATTCTTTTAGAATTCCGAGAATTTTACAGTTTCTTCAGGATGGTTTGGATAAAGGTTTGTCTGCAAGTTCCTTGAAAGGACAAATCTCTGCTCTTTCTGTTCTTTTTCACAGAAAGATTGCTAATCTTCCTGATATTCATTGTTTTGTACAAGCTTTGGTTCGTATAAAACCTGTTAAGTCAATTTCTCCTCCTTGGAGTTTGAATTTGATTCTGGGGGCTCTTCAAGCTCCTTCGTTTGAACCTATGCATTCACTGGACATTAAATTACTTTCTTGGAAAGTTTGGAAAGTTTTGTTTCTTTTGGCCATCTCTTCGGCTAGAAGAGTTTCTGAATTATCTGCTCTTTCTTGTGAGTCTCCTTTTCTGATTTTTCATCAGGATAAGGCGGTGTTGCGAACTTCTCTTAAATTTTTACCTAAGGTTGTGAATTCTAACAACATTAGTAGAGAAATTGTGGTTCCTTCATTGTGTCCTAATCCTAAGAATTCTAAGGAGAGATCCTTGCATTCTTTGGATGTAGTTAGGTTTGAAATATTATGTTGAAGCTACTAAGAATTTCCGAAAGACTTCTAGTCTATTTGTTATCTTTTCCGGTTCTAGGAAAGGTCAGAAGGCCTCTGCCATTTCTTTGGCTTCTTGGTTGAAATCTTTAATTCATCATGCTTATGTCGAGTCGGGTAAATCTCCGCCTCAAAGGATTACAGCTCATTCTACTAGGTCAGTTTCTACTTCCTGGGCGTTTAGGAATGAAGCTTCGGTTGATCAGATTTGCAAAGCAGCAACTTGGTCTTCTTTGCATACTTTTACTAAATTCTACCATTTTGATGTGTTTTCTTCTTCTGAAGCAGTTTTTGGTAGAAAAGTTCTTCAGGCAGCTGTTTCAGTTTGATTCTTCTGCTTATAATTTCAGTTTTTTTCATTATAAAATTTAAACTTTATTTTGGGTGTGGATTATTTTCAGCGGAATTGGCTGTCTTTATTTTATCCCTCCCTCTCTAGTGACTCTTGCGTGGAAGATCCACATCTTGGATATTCATTATCCCATATGTCACTAGCTCATGGACTCTTGCTAATTACATGAAAGAAAACATAATTTATGTAAGAACTTACCTGATAAATTCATTTGTTTCATATTAGCAAGAGTCCATGAGGCCCACCCTTTTTGTGGTGGTTATGATTTTTTTGTATAAAGCACAATTATTCCAATTCCTTATTTTTTATGCTTTCGCACTTTTGTCTTATCACCCCACTTCTTGGCTATGCGTTAAACTGATTTGTGGGTGTGGTGAGGTGTGTATTTATAGGCATTTTGAGGTTTGGGCAACTTTGCCCCTCCTGGTAGGAATGTATATCCCATACGTCACTAGCTCATGGACTCTTGCTAATATGAAAGAAATGAATTTATCAGGTAAGTTCTTACATAAATTATGTTTTTATTTTTCACATCCCCACACACATCCATTCACACATTTTTTCTCAGATTGATACCGTCACTATCACCAATTTAGTTATCTACAGAGCTCTTAGTCAAGATAAAATCTCATGGTTTAAAAATCACACACTTTACATATCGTATTTTTTAACCCCCCCCCCTTTTTTCCCCGTTTCTATTATCATTATAACAGATTCATATGTACATTTAAGGAATGACATTTATTTTGTATTCAACAAGTCATTTTTGGCATATACATTTACAATTTATTCATCTTCAAACCTACAATAAAAAGTCCATAGCGACCGTCAATGTTTTTCTAAATACAACACCATCCTCGTTCGCTAGGTCTTTTAACTAACGACAAAACAAAACTAATCCTCTGTGTTTATGAAACATAACAGATAAAAAGATATATTTAACAGTCTTGCATTCTAAATAGGTTTTCAGACTTTTTGTTTCTCTAGGAAACCCCAAATAAAATGTCCACTCAGAGCAGTTTATCTTAGCTTCCGTTTGAGCCTTCTCATTACTTTTTGCCTATTCTAATTACAATGACTAATTTCGACTATCGGGTCAGATAATTTCTTCCTAAGAGATCTCCTCTTCTCTTACACATATTCTATTAATTTTTGAGGATTAATCCTCTACTTCTGAATGTATTCAATTTAAGGTTTTAAAATTTAGCCAATATGCTTTTATTAACAAACATTGCATTCATCACAATGTATCAGCTTTGTTTACAAAGTAGCGATTTCGTTACAGATTCTCTAACTTTCAATTTTTAAGCCTATTCAACATGTTGATGTTTTTTAACATTGAGCCAATGTGTGTTTTAATATCGAGTCAGTGTTCCAATTAAGCGTTGCACTTACTACATTGTATCAACTGTTATAAACGTAGTGATTGGTTATTGCATTGTCCAATCACATTGATTGTACGCTGTTTTAAACCTTACAGCAGGCAGTGTTTTGTAATTAACTTGATGAAACGGCCAGGAGCTTGCAGGCCGAGAAATGCATTTTAAGCTCACAATAAATACTATTTGATTTTATATTGAACTATCTAGAACCATCTGTCTCCAGCTTTATTAAGCCCTTATTTTATGCTGTCAACACAGTCGCTGATTTTGATTCAGCAGTTGCCTCTTCAAAAAACTGTTTGCAGTCAGAGTTGCTTATACGGTATCCATCAGAAAAAAACTTGCACTGACTACCTGCACATAAAGGGACTCCTGTGTTTCTGACTATCGAGAGCTGACAGCGGATCCTGTGACAGATCACAAGCCTCTTCACTCCAGCGTACTGACTGCTTTAACATCAGCCTGCCTGTTCGCACTTCTTTTAATAAGAGTGCCAATCTACTTGTGAGTATTATTCCACACGATAACTGTCATTGTATTACGCAACTGTCTAGAGTTATCCACACCATGAGGCGCTTTCTTTTTCTCTACTTCTCAGCGAAAATAGCTGTTTTTATTTTATCTCTCCCTTTTATTTGTTACTTGTGGACTTCCACCACTTGGGTATTCTATCCCATCAGTAACAAGATTGTGGACTCTCGCCACCTATATGTAAGAAAACATATTTTATGTAAGGAAGTACCTATTTTTTGGGGGGTTATGTTTAGCGGCCTTCAAGGACTTAGAAATTAGCATATGAGTCTACCTAGGTTTAGCTTTCAACTAAGGATGCCAAAGGAACAAAGCAAATGTGATGTTAAAAGTAAATGGGAAAGTTGTTTAAAATAACGTGTCCTATATGAACCATTAAAGTTTAATTCTGACTAGATTGTCACTTTAAGGTATAGAACCAGATTTCTTGCAGAACAGCTTAGACAAGTTCTGACTAGCTTCTGCAAGGCTCAACAAATCACAGAACTTAAAGTTTAAAAAGAACAGGTAATGAGATTTCCAGACACCACATGGAAGGGTATAACTTACAGAAAAAAATAATTGGGCAATACAAAAATGCCCTGGAAAGGCGGTTTCATGCTACCCTTGCAATAAATAATTACCTATATTTCACGAGAAAATTTTTAAACAAAATGTGTAATTTGCTCAAGAAAGATAATAGAAAGTACTACTCAATCTGAGACCCCACACTAATACATATCAATGTAAGTGAAAACACATTTTATAGAATTTCATCTTATTATTCATTTATTTTTTCTGAATGTATTTAAAGGAACATTAAATACCTTGAGATTTTTTAATAACATTTAATTTTGCAGAATGAAATTGCAATATATGTTAATTATTTATTTTGCCCCCTTTAAATGTAGTTTGGCTCTTAAAATTTAGCATTTTCTACTTCTCAGAATATGAGAAGCCTTGAAAAGTCGGCAAAGTACTTTTTACTAACTTTATGACCATGACCCAGCCTTGTTGTCTGACGATTAAAACTCAGATCTGCGCCTCCAAAACCCCCACAAATGGTGGGTGGAGTTTGGCTAATGAAAAATAATTACAATAAAAAAATATAAAAAAAGAGTCAAGACTCTGCTATGGATATGTTATTCTTAGCAACACACAAGAAATGTAATTACAAGGTGTTTACTGCCCCTTTTTAATTTTATTATATAACACTCAATGTCCATTGGTAATTTTCACTGTCATTTTATAAAGTCTTACAGTTGGGCCACTAATATGGTCTTGTCAGGGGTTAGACCGATAACGTGTTTTTTTTTTTTTGTTTTTTTATGAGATTTATTTACATACAGGTTTTTAACTGGATTGTTTATGCATAGCATCATAATCCTGATCAAAAGTAATTTTATCTCTAAGAAACACATTGCTTGTTAGATTCTTTTAATACTTATTGAATAAGGTCCTATTATTTCCATGCTTTCCTTCCCCTCCTTGTGAATCCCGTCTTTGAGGGAGCTGTTAAGTATATTATACTTTGTCATTTTAACTATTATACCATAGTGATTGGTCCTATTGGTTATTCTGACTTTTTTTTAATTTGACCCATATAGAACAGTTTTTTGTTGGTGAGTGCTATTTAGGAAACTGAGGCAAGCTATGAGTGTGTTGGTTTGAATTCCAGTTGTACATTTGTTAGAATGTTTAGGATCGGGTTTGATTGTAACAAACTAATAAGCTACATTACCCCCTTTACAAACCTGTTTTGTTTCTTAGATTGATGTTCTTGAGTATATTCATGAACATGAATACGTACACGGAGATATCAAAGCCTCAAATCTTCTTCTTCACTATACAAATCCAGACCAGGTATGCAGTTTTGACCTGCTTAAAATGTTTAGTATATCGGACTGCTTGAATCCATATCACTTGTTTTAAACCTGGTAAGATGTTCTATGATAAAATTGTGGTTTTGAGAAGAGAGTTGTCAGTTTGTCAATATAATAAAATTAACTTGACAAATGGTTAACTTAGGTTCTCTTAATTCTTAAATCTAATTTGAAGATGCTGAAATATGTCAACATTTGTCTACAAAATATTTCTTCACATGTAGAATCATGCTTTATTTATCCAACATTGGTGTGTCCGGTCCACGGTTTCATCCTTACTTGTGGGATATTCTCCCCTACAGGAAATGGCAAGGAGAGCACACAGCAAGAACTGTCCATATAGCCCCCCCTCTGGCTCCGCCCCCCAGTCATTCTCCTTGCCGCTCTGAACAAGTAGCATCTCCACGGGGATGGTGAGGAGATTGTGGTGTTAGTTGTAGTTTTTTTTTTATTTCTTCTATCAAGAGTTTATTTTAAAATAGTGCCGGTTTGTACTATTTACTCTACAACAGAAAATTAAGAAGATTTCTGTTAAAAGAGGAGTATGATTTTAGCAGCAGTAACTAAAATCAATTGCTGTTCCCACGCAGGACTGTTGAGCCCAGAGAACTTCAGTTGGAGGGAACAGTTTGCAGACTTATCTGCTTCAGGTACGATTAGTCCTATTTCTAACAAGACATGTTAATGCTAGAAGACTGTCAGTTTTTCCCTTTGGGGATCGGTAAGCCATTTTCTTAGATTCATAACAGATTAAGGCTTATAAATGGGCTCTATACTGGTTGACACTATTGTGGGCTAAATCGATTGGTTTATATCAGATTTATTGGACATTTAGAGTGTTTTTTTGTGTTATAAAAGCACTTTTGGGAACGTTTTTTTCGCCTGGCATCTAGTTAGACTACTACTTTAGTCAGAAAGGCCCCTTCACTCTGGTAATGCAGATGGAGGCCCCGTTTTCGCGCCTCAATTGCGCAGTTTATTTCCTTGGCAGTGCATGCAGCTTCATTTGAGGATCCTGTGGGTAAAGAAAACGGACTCAGGAAGGTTTATTTCAGTGCTGAATCACTTTAAGGGAAGGTAAAAAGCCACAGCAAGGCTGTGGCAGTGATTATTGTGTGATAAAATTGTTTATTTGAACAAATAGCTCCGTTTCTTTCATGTAATTAACAAGAGTCCATGAGCTAGTGACGTATGGGATATACATTCCTACCAGGAGGGGCAAAGTTTCCCAAACCTTAAAATGCCTATAAATACACCCCTCACCACACCCACAAATCAGTTTTACAAACTTTGCCTCCGATGGAGGTGGTGAAGTAAGTTTGTGCTAGATTCTACGTTGATATGCGCTCCGCAGCAAGTTGGAGCCCGGTTTTCCTCTCAGCGTGCAGTGAATGTCAGAGGGATGTGAGGAGAGTATTGCCTATTTGAATGCAGTGATCTCCTTCTAAGGGGTCTATTTCATAGGTTCTCTGTTATCGGTCGTAGAGATTCATCTCTTACCTCCCTTTTCAGATCGACGATATACTCTTATATATACCATTACCTCTGCTGATTCTCGTTTCAGTACTGGTTTGGCTATCTGCTATATGTAGATGAGTGTCCTGGGGTAAGTAAGTCTTATTTTCTGTGACACTCCTAGCTATGGTTGGGCACTTTGTTTATCAGTTCTAAATATATGTATTCAAACATTTATTTGCCTTGACTCAGAATGTTCAACTTTCCTTATTTTCAGACCGTCAGTTTCATATTTGGGATAATGCATTTTAATTTAACATATTTTACCTTAAAATTTGACTTTTTCCCTGTGGGCTGTTAGGCTCGCGGGGGCTGAAAATGCTTCATTTTATTGCGTCATTCTTGGCGCGGACTTTTTTTGGCGCAAAAATTCTATTTCCGTTTCCGGCGTCATACGTGTCGCCGGAAGTTGCGTCATTCTTTGACGTTATTTTGCGCCAAAAATGTCGGCGTTCCGGATGTGGCGTCATTTTTGGCGCCAAAAGCATTTAGGCGCCAAATAATGTGGGCGTCTTTTTTGGCGCTAAAAAATATGGGCGTCATTTTTGTCTCCACATTATTTAAGTCTCATTATTTATTGCTTCTGGTTGCTAGAAGCTTGTTCACTGGCATTTTTTTCCCATTCCTGAAACTGTCATTTAAGGAATTTGATCAAATTTTGCTTTATATGTTGTTTTTTTCTTTTACATATTGCAAGATGTTCCACGTTGCAACTGAGTCAGAAGTTACTACAGGAAAATCACTGCACAGTGCTGGAGCTACCAAGCTAAGTCTGCTATAAACTTTTGGTATCTGTTTCTCCAGCTGTTATTTGTATTGCATGTCATGTCAAACTTATTAATGCAGATAAAATTTCCTTTAGTACTGTTACATTACCTGTTGCTGTTCCGTCAACATCTAATTTTCAGAGTGTTCCTGATAACATAAGAGATTTTATTTATTTTAAATCCATTAAGAAGGCTATGTCTGTTATTTCTCCTTCTAGTATACATAAAAGTCTTTTAAAACTTCTCTTTTTTTCAGATGAATTTTTAAATGAACATCATCATTCTGATACTGATTTAATGGTTCTTCTGGTTCAGAGGTTTCTGTCTCAGAGGTTGATGCTGATAAATCTTTGTATTTGTTCAAGATGGAATTTATTCGTTCTTTACTTAAAGAAGTATTATTTGCATTAGAAATAGAGGATTCTGGTCCTCTTGATACTAAATGTAAACGTTTAAATAAGGTTTTTAAATCTCCTGTAGTTTTTTCCAGAAGTGTTTTATCTCCCTGATGCTATTTCTGAAGTAATTTCCAGGGAATGGAATAATTTGGGTAATTTATTTACTCCTTCTAGACGTTTAAGCAAATTATATCCTGTGCCATCTGACAGATTAGAGTTTTTTGGGACAAAAATCCCTAAGGTTATGGGGCTGTCTCTACTCCTGCTAATGTACTACTATTCCTATGGCAGATAGTACTTCATTTAAGGATCCTTTAGATAGGAAAATTGAATCCTTTCTAAGAAAAGCTTACTTATGTTCAGGTAATCTTCTTAGACCTGCTATATTTTTAGCGGATGTTGCTGCAGTTTCAACTTTTTGGTTGGAAGCTTTAGCGCAACAAGTAACAGATCATAATTTTATAGCATTATTATTATTCTATAACATGCTAATAATTTTGTTGGTGATACCATCTTTTGATATCATTAGAGTTGATGTCAGGTATATGTCTCTAGCTATTTTAGCTAGAAAAGCTTTATGGATTAAAACTTGGAATGCTGACATGTCTTCTAAGTCAACTTTGCTTTCCTTTTCTTTCCAGGGTAAATATTCATTTCGTTCCTTTCCTCACAACAAGGAACAAAAGCCTGATCCTTCATCCTCAGGAGCGGTATCAGTTTGGAAACTATTTCCAGTTTGGAATATATCCGAGCCTTATAGAAACCTATAGCCAGCTCCTAAGTACCTATGAAGGTGCGGCCCTTATTCCAGCTCAGCTGGTATGGGGCAGATTACGTTTTCTTCAAAGAAATTTGGATCAATTCCGTTCTTAATCTCTGGTTTCAGAAACATTGTTTCAGAAAGGTACAGAATTGGCTTCAAGTTAAGGCCTCCTGCTAAGAGATTCTTTTCTTTCCCGTGTCCCAGTTAACACAGCAAGGCTCAGCATTTCTGAAATGTGTTTCAGATCTAGAGTTGGCTGGAGTATTTATGCCAGTTCCAGTTCTGGAACAGGGGCTGGGGTTTTATTTTATCTCTCCATTGTACCAAAGAAGGTCAATTCCTTCAGACCAGTTCTGGATCTATCATTATTGAATCGTTATGTTAGGATACCAACATTCAAGATGGTTACTGTAGGACTATCTTGCCTTTTGTTTAGCAAGGGCATTATATGTCTACAATAGATTTACAGGATGTGTATCTGCATATTCCGATTCATCCAGATCACTTTTAGTGTCTGAGATTCTCTTTTTAGACAAGCATTACCAGTTTTGTGGCTCTACTATTTGGCCTAGCCTCAGTTCCAAGAATTTTTTTCAAAGGTTCTCGGTGCCCTTCTTTCTGTAATCAGAGAATAGGGTTTTGGTATTTCCTTATTTGGACGATATCTTGGTACTTGCTCAGTCTTCTCATTTTCGAAGAATCTCATACGAATCGACTTGTGTTGTTTCTTCAAGTTCATGGTTGGAGGATCAATTTACCAATCAGTTTATTGATTCCTCAGACAAGGGTAACCTTTTTAGGTTTCTAGATAAATTCAGTGTCTATGACTCTGTCCTTGTCAGACAAGAGAAGTTTAACATTGATATCAGCTTGTCAAAACCTTCAGTCACAATCATTCCCTTTGGTAGCCTTATGCATGGAAATGTTGGATCTTAGGACTGCCGCATCAGATGCGATCTCCTTTGCTCGTTTTCACATGCGACCTCTTCAGCTCTGTATGCTGAACCAATGGTGCAGGGATTACTCAAAGATATCTCAATTAATATCTTTAAACCGATTTTACGACACTCTCTGACATGGTGGACAGATCACCATCGTTTAGTTCAGGGGGCTTCTTTGTTCTTCCGACCTGGACTATAATCTCAACAGATATGAGTTTTACAGGTTGGGGAGCTGTGTGGGGGTATCTGACGGCACAAGGGGTTTGGGAATCTCAGGAGGTGAGATTTCCGATCAATATTTTGGAACCCCGTGCAATTTTCAGAGCTCTTCAGTCTTGGCCTCTTCTGAAGAGAGAGTTGTTCATTGTTTTCAGATAAGACATTGTCACAACTGTGGCATACATCAATCATCAAGGAGGGACTCACAGTCCTCTGGCTATGAAAGAAGTATCTCGAATTTTGGTTTGGGCGGAATCCAGCTCCTGTCTAATCTCTGCGGTTTATATCCCAGGTATGGACAATTGGAAAGCGGATTATCTCAGTCGCCAAACGTTGCATCCGGGCGAATGGTCTCTTCACCCAGAGGTATTTCTTCAGATTGTTCAAATGTGGGAACTTCCAGAAATAGTTCTGATGGCTTCTCATCTAAACAAGAAACTTCCCAGGTATCTGTCCAGATCCCGGGATCCTCAGGCGGAGGCAGTGGATGCATTTTCACTTCCTTGGAAGTATCATCCTGCCTATATCTTTCCGCCTCTAGTTCTTCTTCCAAGAGTAATCTCCAAGATTCTGAAGGAATGCTCGTTTGTTCTGCTGGTAGCTCCGGCATGGCCTCACAGGTTTTGGTATGCGGATCTTGTCCGGATGGCCTCTTGCCAACCGTGGACTCTTCCGTTAAGACCAGACCTTTTGTCTCAAGGTCCTTTTTTCCATCAGGATCTGAAATCCTTAAATTTAAAGGTATGGAGATTGAACGCTTGATTCTTGGTCAAAGAGGTTTTTCTGACTCTGTGATTAATACTATGTTACAGACTCGTACATCTGTATCCAGAGAGATATATTATAGAGTCTGGAAGACTTATATTTCTTGGTGTCTTTCTCATCATTTTTCTTGGCATTCTTTTAGAATACCGAGAATATTACAATTTCTTCAGGATGGTTTAGATAAGGGTTTGTCCGCAAGTTCCTTGAAAGGTCAAATCTCTGCTCTTTCTGTTCTTTTTCACAGAAAGATTGCTATTCTTCCTGATATTCATTGTTTTGTACAAGCTTTGGTTTGTATAAAGCCTGTCATTAAGTCAATTTCTCCTCCTTGGAGTTTGAATTTGGTTCTGGGGGCTCTTCAAGCTCCTCCATTTGAACCTATGCATTCATTGGATATTTATTACTTTCTTGGAAAGTTTTGTTCCTTTTGGCCATCTCTTCTGCCAGAAGAGTTTCTGAATTATCTGCTCTTTCTTATGAGTCTCCTTTTCTGATTCTTCATCAGGATAAGGCGGTGTTGCGAACTTCTTTTGAATTTTACCTAAAGTTGTGAATTCCAACAACATTAGTAGAGAAATTGTGGTTCCTTCATTATGTCCTAATCCTAAGAATTCTAAGGAGAAATCGTTGCATTCTTTGGATGTTGTTAGAGCTTTGAAATATTATGTTGAAGCTACGAAATCTTTCTGTAAGACTTCTAGTCTATTTCTTATCTTTTCCGGTTCTAGGAAAGGCCAGAAAGCTTCTGTCATTTCTTTGGCATCTTGGTTGAAATCTTTAAATCATCTTGCCTATGTTGAGTCGGGTAAAATTCCGCCTCAGAGAATTACAGCTCATTCTACTAGGTCAGTATCTACTTCCTGGGCGTTTAGGAATGAAGCTTCGGTTGACCAGATCTGCAAAGCAGCAACTTGGTCCTCTTTGCATACTTTTACTAAATTCTACCATTTTGATGTATTTTCTTCTTCTGAAGCAGTTTTTGGTAGAAAAGTTCTTCAGGCAGCGGTTTCAGTTTGAATCTTCTGCTTATGTTTTTTGTTAAACTTTATTTTGGGTGTGGATTATTTTCAGCAGGAATTGGCTGTCTTTATTTTATCCCTCCCTCTCTAGTGACTCTTGTGTGGAAAGATCCACATCTTGGGTAGTCATTATCCCATACGTCACTAGCTCATGGACTCTTGTTAATTACATGAAAGAAAACATAATTTATGTAAGAACTTACCTGATAAATTCATTTCTTTCATATTAACAAGAGTCCATGAGGCCCACCCTTTTTTGGGGTGGTTATGATTTTTTTGTATAAAGCACAATTATTCCAATTCCTTATTTTATATGCTTCGCACTTTTTTTCTTATCACCCCACTTCTTGGCTATTCGTTAAACTGATTTGTGGGTGTGGTGAGGGGTGTATTTATAGGCATTTTAAGGTTTGGGAAACTTTGCCCCTCCTGGTAGGAATGTATATCCCATACGTCACTAGCTCATGGACTCTTGTTAATATGAAAGAAATGAATTTATCAGGTAAGTTCTTACATAAATTATGTTTTTGCTCATTTTAAGGGTTAAAGTCTTGAAACTTGGTGTGCAATACTTTCAAGGCACTAGGACTCTGGGGTGCACATTTTGTTAAAATCGGACATTGCCTTCATAGTTTTTCAAACTTTCAGAAATAAAGTGTGCTTGTTTATTATTTAAAGAGACAGTAACGCTTTTCTTTAAAAACGTTTTTATTGCATTGTTAGCCTGCCATATTCTGTCTAACATGTCTGTACCTTCAGATAGCTTATGCTCTGTATGTATGAAAGCCAAGGTGGTTCCCCCTATTAATGTTTTGTGCAAATTGTGTCATAGTGTCCAAACAAAGTAAGGACAGTACTGTCACATTTAATAAGATTGCCCAGGATGATTCTTCATGTGAAGGTAGTGGGGATAGTTTATCATCCTCTCCTTCTGTGTCAACACCAGTTTTGCCCGCGCAGGCGATACCTAGTACATCTAGCGCGCCAATGCTGGTTACTATGCAGCAATTAACTGCAGTGATGGATAATTCTATAGCAAATCTATTATCCAAACTGCCATCCTATTCTAGAAAGCGTGATTGCTCAGTTTTTAAATACAGAAGATGAGCAGGTTAGCGCTGAGGACAATTTATCAGTTGTTCCCTCACATCAATCTGAGTATAGCAGTGAGGGAGGGCCTGTCTGAAGGGGAAGTTTCTGATTCAGGAAAAGTTTCTCAGCAGGCAGACACTGATATAGTGATTTTTAAATTTAAGTTAGAACACCTCCGTGCCCTGCTTAAGGAGGTCCTAACTACTCTAGATGATTGTGATTCTCTGGTAATTCCAGAGAAATTGTGCAAGATGGACAAATTCTTAGAGGTTCCAGTGCACGCTGATGCCTTTCCGATACCCAAGCGGGTGGCGGACATAGTGACTAAGGAGTGGGAAAAGCCAGGTATACCTTTTGTTCCACCTCCTATATTCAAGAAAATGTTCCCCATTGTCGACCCTAGAAAGGACACATGGCAGACTGTTCCTAAGGTTGAGGGGGCGGTTTCAGTGTTAGCTAAGCGCACAACTATTCCTATTGAGGACAGTTGCGTTTTCAAAGATCCTATGGATAAAAGATTAGAAGGACTGTTAAAAAAGAATTTATTCAGCAGGGCTTACTTCTTCAACCAATCTCGTGCATTATTCCTGTCACTACCGCAGCGTATTTTGGTTCGAGGAACTGGAAAATTTGCTTCAAAGGGATACTCCATATGATGAAGTCATGGACAGAATTCACGCACTTAAGTTGGTTAATTCATTTATTTTGGATGCCGCTTTTCAATTGCTAAGTTAGCGGCGAAAAATTCAGGGTTTGCTATAGTGGCGCGCAGAGCGCTTTGGCTAAAATCCTGGTCGGCGAATGTGTCGTCCAAGAACAAATTGCTTAATATTCCTTTCAAGGGTAAGACCCTATTCGGGC
Source organism: Bombina bombina (assembly GCF_027579735.1). Taxonomy (NCBI): domain Eukaryota; kingdom Metazoa; phylum Chordata; class Amphibia; order Anura; family Bombinatoridae; genus Bombina; species Bombina bombina. Next base: position 26,061 of record NW_026512116.1, read on the forward strand.
CGGAATTGAAAGATTATTTCAGACATGCCCTCCCACAAGATAGGCCTTTTAAGGCTAAGAACAAATCTAATTTTCGTTCCTTTCACAATTTCAGGAACGGACCAATTCCTAACTCTGCGGCCTCCAGACAAAAAAGCAACACTTCCCAACCTAAACCAGCATGGAAACCATTGCAAGGTTGGAACTAGGGTAAACAGGCCAAAAAGCCTGCTGCTGCTACCACCAAGACAGCATGAAGGGGTAGCCCCGATCCGGGACCGGATCTAGTAGAGGGCAGACTCTCTCTCTTTGCTCAGGCTTGGGCAAGAGATGTTCCGGATCCCTGGACACTAGAATAGTCTCTCAGGGATATCTTCTAGAATTTAAGGAACTTCCTCCAAAGGGAAGGTTCCGCATGTCTCGCTTATCTTCAGACCAGATGAAGAGACAGGCATTCTTACACTGCGTAGGAGACATAGTAAAGATGAGAGTGATACACCCAGTTCCAATAACGGAACAAGGAAGATTTTTCCAACAATCCAGGAGGGTCAATACATGACTACCGTGGATTTAAAGGATGCGTACCTGCATATTCCTATCCGCAAAGATCTCCATTAGTTCCTGAGGTTCGCCTTCCTGGAAAGACAGTTCGTGGCTTTTCCATTCGTTTTAGCCACTGCTCCCAGAATTTTCACAAAGGTGCTAGGGTCCCTTCTAGCGGTATTAAGACCGAGGGGCATTGCTATAGCACCTTATCTAGACGACATTCTAACCCAAGCGTCGTCTCTTTCCAAAGCAAAGGCCCATACAAGACATTGTTCTAGCCTTTCTCAGATCTCACGAGTGGAAGGTGAACGTAGAAAAAAGTTCCCTGTTCCCGTCAACAAGAGTTCCCTTTCTGGGAACAATAATAGATTCTATGGAAATGAGGATCTTCCTGACAGAGGTCAGAAAATCAAATCTTCTGAGCGCCTGTCAAGTTCTTCACTCTATTCTGCAGCCTTCCATAGCTCAGTGCATGGAAGTAATAGGATTAATGGTCGCAGCGATGGACATAGTTCCTTTTGCTCGAATACAACTGAGACCATTACAACTGTGCATGCTCAAACAGTGGAATGGGGATTATGCAGACTTGTCTCCCCAGATTCAAGTAGACCAGGTAATCGGGGATTCTCTCCGCTGGTGGTTGTCTCAGGATCACCTGTTTCAGGGAATGAGTTTCCGCAGACCAGAGTGGGTCATTGTCACGACCGACGCCAGTCTCTTAGGCTTCGGCGCGGTCTGGGACTCTCTGAAAGCTCAAGTTCTATGGTCTCGAGAAGAGTCTTTTCTTCCGATAAACATTTTAGAACTGAGAGCGATATTCAGTGCGCTCCTGGTTTGGCCTCACCTGACAAAGGTCAAATTCATATGGTTCCAGTCGGACAACATGACGACTGTAGCATACATCAATCATCAGGGGGGAACAAAGAGTTCCTTGGCGATGAGAGAGGTATCCAAGATCATCAAATGGGCGGAGGATCACTCCTGCCATCTATCTGCAATTCACATCCCAGGAGTAGACAACTGGGAGGCGGATTATTTGAGTCGTCAGACTTTCCATCCGGGGGAGTGGGCACTCCACCCGGAGGTTTTTGCCCAGTTAACTCAACTATGGGGCATTCCAGATATGGATCTGATGGCGTCTCGTCAGAACTCCAAGGTTCCTCGATACGGGTCCAGATCCAGGGATCCCAAGGCGACACTAGTGGATGCATTGGCGGCGCGTTGGTCGTTCAAGCTAGCTTATGTTTTTCCACCGTTCCCTCTCCTTCCCAGGCTTGTAGCCAGGATCAAACAGGAGAAGGCCTCAGTGATTCTGATAGCTCCTGCGTGGCCACGCAGGACTTGGTATGCAGACCTGGTGAATATGTCATCGGCTCCACCATGGAAGCTACCTTGGAGACAGGATCTTCTAGTACAAGGTCCATTCGAACATCCAAATCTAGTCTCTCTGCAACTGACTGCTTGGAAATTAAACGCTTTATTCTATCTAAGCGTGGGTTTTCAGATTCGGTTATAGATACTCTGATTCAGGCCAGGAAGCCTGTGACTAGGAAAATTTACCATAAGATATGGAAAAAATATATCTGTTGGTGCGACTCCAAGGGATACTCTTGGAGTAAAATTAAAATTCCGAGGATACTTTCCTTTCTCCAAGAGGGTTTGGATAAAGGTTTGTCAGCTAGTTCTCTAATAGGACAGATATCTGCTCTGTCTGTTTTGTTGCACAAACGTCTGGCAGCCGTGCCAGATGTACAGGTGTTTGTACAGGCTTTAGTCAGAATCAAGCCTGTCTACAGACCTTTGACTCCTCCATGGAGTCTAACTTTAGTTCTTTCAGTTCTTCAAGGGGTTCTGTTTGAACCCTTACATTCCATAGATATTAAGTTACTATCTTGGAAAGTTCTGTTTTTGGTTGCTTTTTCTTCTGCTAGAAGAGTTTCTGAATTGTCTGCTTTGCAGTGTGTTCACCCTATCTGGTATTCCATACAGATAAGGTAGTTTTACGTTCAAAGCCTGGTTTTCTTCCAAAAGTCGTTTCCAACAGGAATATTAACCAGGAAATAGTGGTTCCTTCTCTGTGTCCGAATCCAGTTTCGAAGAAGGAACGTTTGTTACATAATTTAGATGTAGTTCGTGCTTTGAAATTCTATTTAGAAGCAACGAAGGATTTCAGACAGACATCTTCTTTGTTTGTCGTCTATTCTGGTAAGAGGAGAGGACAGAAAGCTACTGTTACCTCTCTTTACTTTTGGCTGAAAAGCATCATCCGATTGGCTTATGAGACTGCTGGACGGCAGCCTCCTGAACAATTTACAGCTCATTCTACTAGAGCTGTGGCTTCCACATGGGCATTCAAGAACGAGGCTTCTGTTGATCAGATCTGTAGGGCAGCGACTTGGTCTTCCCTGCATACTTTGCCAAAATTTTACAAATTCGATACTTATGCTTCTTCGGAGGCTATTTTTGGGAGAGAGGTTTTGCAAGCCGTGGTGCCTTCCGTTTAGGTAACCTGATTTGCTTCCTCCCTTCATCCGTGTCCTAAAGCTTTGGTATTGGTTCCCACAAGTAAGGATGAAACTGTGGACTGGACACACCAATTTGGAGAAAACAGAATTTGTTTACCTGATAAATTTCTTTCTCCTACGGTGTGTCTGGTCCACGGCCCGCCCTGGTTTTTTAGTCGGGTTTGAAAAATTTATTTCTTTATACACTACAGTCACCACGGCACCCTATAGTTTCTCCTTTTTCTCGTAACCGTCGGTCGAATGACTGGGGGTCGGAGCCAGAGGGGGGGCTATATGGACAGCTCTTGCTGTGTGCTCTCCTTGCCATTTCCTGTAGGGGAGGAGAATATCCCACAAGTAAGGATGAAACCGTGGACCGGACACACTGTTGGAGAAAGAAATTTATCAGGTAAACATAAATTCTGTTTTTCTTTAATCAATTTGTATTATGTATGACAAACTAAAGTTATTTCTTTTTTAAGACACTGAGTCCACGGATCATTTTAATTACTAGTGGGTTATTCACCTCCTGGTCAGCAGGAGGCGGCAAAGAGCACCACAGCAGAGCTGTTAAATAGCTCCTCCCTTCCCTCCCACTCAAGTCATTCTCTTTGCCTACGTTAGTGATAGGAAGAGGTAAAGTGAGGTGTTAGCATAGATTCTTCTATCGAGTTCATTTTTTAAGTAGTGCCAGAGTGTGCTGCTTTGTTCTAGGGTGTAGCCGTAGTCCATATCAGTCTCTACAGGAGAGCTTTGGTGGCTTTAGAGCAATGGGAACTTGTGGGACATAATTCTCACTGCGCCTCCCATATTTCTTGCTGCTCTATATCCTTCAGTCTGAGGTAAATCCTTAACTCAGCTTCTTATTCTCCTCAGGTCGATGTGAGGGATAGGACCTCTCAAGCCTGAGAGCTGCCTTGCTGCCAGGCAGCAGTCCAGGTAAGTGCTACTTTACTTTTTCTGGGAAAAGGACTCAGAAGTTTAATAAGCACTTTTAATATTTAATAACATAAGGGGCTCTTTGTTAATGTGCTGCTTTATGTTGGGACATTAACCGTTTTTTCTCAAGTGGAAAAATCTGTTTGGGCAGCGTTATATGCCAAAGCACTGGGGCTATAGGGGTTAAGCTGCTTTTTTATGGCTACGGGGTTTCACTTGATGATAGTAAGAGCGGTATAGGTCACGCCCACGATGGGCTGTCCTTTCGGTTTTTACACGCCTTTCCGTAGCGCTTCAGTCAGTAGTGTAGCTGAGGGAAGTGCGCGTTAAAAAATCAGTACAAGAATTTGACCAGTCTGTTCAGGAGTCACATGGTGAACTAGTTCAGACACGGTTTTCTACTGTTATATCAGCTGTTGTCTTTTTCTGAGAATCGCTACAGACAGGATAAAAGTCATAACGATCTGCAGTAAGGTAGGAGCACTTCAGCAGAGTGCTGGGGTTAGATTTTGTATTGTTTGGGAAAGTTTGCATAAAAAGGAAATGAACCGTTTTATATTTAAAGTGACAGTAACGTTTTTTTTTTGTTAATTTTTCTAAATAATTTTGATAACTTTTGTTTATTTGGCAAATTGTGTGCAAGCATGGATCAAGAGGACTTGCAAGATGTCACCTGTGCTTTCTGTTTTGATGCTAATGTGGAACCACCAATCCCTTTCTGTCCTTCATGTGTTCAAAGGACTTTGAGTTATAGGGATAAGATTTTTTCAGAGCCAGTCTCTTCTAAGGCAGATGTTGTCCAGGAGTCTAATGAGGATGGTCAAGTTATGCCGCAGCTTTCTCCCCAAGCATCCCAAATTTTACCGCCCTCTCAAGCAGTGCCTTACGCTTCAGCTATAGTCCCTGCAGGGATTTTGTTACAAGAAATAGAGCTTCTCTTATGTCTTCAACTATTTATGATGCCCTGTCTGCTTTTCTAATGTTGCAGAGCAAACATAAGAGAAAAGCCAGGCATTCTGTAAGCGAGGCGTCAGATGCAATTGTTGCAGTTTCAGAATTATTCTCCCAGCAACACGAAGAGGAGTTTACTGCAGTAGTTTCTGAAGGGGAAATTTCAGATTCAGAGGATTTGTTGCCTCTGACAGACTCAGATGGTGGTATCTTTCAGATTTAAACTTGATCACCTTCGTCTGTAACTCAGGGAGGTTTTGATTACTTTGGACGATAGTGACTCCACAGTGGTAGTTGTCCCTCAAAAGTCTAGAAAACTTGACAGATATTTTGAAGTTCCTTCCTATACAGATGTATTTCCAGTTCCTAAAAGGTCTACTGAAATCATTGCTAAGGAGTGAGAGAGACTGGGCATCCCTTTTTCTCCCTCTCCTATTTTCAAGAAAATGTTTCCCATAGCCGATTCCGTTAAGGAGGCTTGGCAAACAGTTCCTAAGGTAGGAGCCGTCTACCTTAGCTAAAAGGACTACTACTCCCATAGAGAATAGTTGTGCTTTCAAAAATCCAATGGATAAGAAGTTAGAGGGGTTACTCAAGATTTATGTACACCAGGGTCTACAGTGGCAACTAGCTGTGTGCATTGCCACCGTCACTAGTGCGGCAGCATATTGGTTTGGTGCTCTGTCTGAGGCCCTCAGGACTGAGACTTCTTTGGATGAGATCCAAGATAGGATAAAAGCTCTTAAACTAGCTAATGCTTTTATATAGGATGCTTCCCTTCAAGTTATCAAATTGGGAGCGAATATATTGAGTTTCTCTATTTTGGCCCGCAGAGCCTTATGGTTAAAACCTTGGTCTGCGGATGTATCATCCAAGTCTAAACTTCTAGCTATTCCTTACAAAGGAAGACTTTGTTCGGACCTGATCTGAAGGAAATTATTTCTGATATCACGGGAGGTAAGGGTCATCTTCTCCCGCAAGACGAGAGGAATAAACAAAGAGGGCGACAAAGCAATTTTCGTTCCTTTTGAAACTTCAAAGTTAACTCTTCCTCTTTCTCTTCTAAGCAGGAACATTCTAAACCTGCATGGAGACCTAGCCAGTCTTGGAACAATGGAAAACAGTCCAAGAAGCCAGTTAGTGATTCCAAGACAGCATGAAGGGCATGCCCCCGATCCGGGACCGGATCTGGTGGGGGGCAGACTTTCCTTTTTTGTTCATGCCTGGGTTCGGGATGTTTAGGATCCCTGGGCAATAGAAATAGTGTCTCAGGGATACAAACCTGGAGTTCAAGGTTTGTCCTCCCAGAAGCAGATTTCTACTTTCAAGATTATCTGCAGACCAGACAGAGAGAGGCGTTCTTACACTTTGTAGGAGACCTCTCTGCTCTGGGAGTGATTGCTCCCATTCCAATTCAGGAACAGGGATTAGTGTTTTATTCCAATCTGTTTGTGGTTCCCAAAAAAGAGGGGACCTTCAGACCAATTCTAGACCTCAAGTCTAAACAAGTTTCTCAGGGTACCGTACGTCAAGATGGAAACTATTCGTTCCATTCTTCCATTGATCCAGGAGGGTCAATTTATGACCACAGTGGATTTAAAGGACGCGTATCTACATGTTCCCATTCACAGGGATCATCACAAGTTCTTAAGGTTTGCCTTTCTGGACAAACTACCAGTTTGTGGCTCTTCCTTTCGGTCTTGCCACAGCCCCCAGAATCTTCACAAAGGTTCTGGGATCTCTGTTGGCAGTTCTTCGATCAAAAGGCATTGCAGTGACGCCTTATCTGGATGACATTCTAGTTCAGGCGCCATCCTTTCAGCTAGCAAGCTCACACACGGACTTGGTGTTGTCCTTCCTAAGATCCCACGGTTGGAAGGTAAATTTAGGAAAGAGTTCCTTAGTTCCAAACACTAGGGTAACTTTTCTAGGAACCATAATAGAGTGTCTATGAAGTTTTCTGTCGGAGGTCAGAAAATTAAAGATTATCAATACTTGTCTAGCCCTTCAGTCCACTCTTCGGCCATCAGTAGCTCAATGCATGGAGTTAATCGGGTTGATGGTGGCTGCAATGGACATCATCCCGTTTGCTCGCTTCCATCTCAGAGCTCTGCAGTTGAACATGCTGAGACAGTGGAACGGAGATTATTCGGACTTGTCTCCTCGTTTTCTCCTGGAGCAGGAGACAAGGGACTCTTTACAATGGTAGTTGTCTCTGGATCATCTCTCCCAGGGAACATGCTTTTGCAGACCTTCTTGGGTGATTGTGACAACAGATGCCAGCCTTCTAGGGTGGGGAGCAGTCTGGGACTCTCTAAAGGCTCAGGGAATATGGAGTCTGCGTTACCCATTAACATTCTGGAACTAAGAGCGATCTACAATGCTCTTCTGGCTTGGCCCCTGTTAGCCTCGGCACAGTTTATCAGGTTCCAGTCGGACAACATAACGTCAGTGGCCTACATCAATCATCAGGGAGGAACAAGGAGTTCCTTAGCGATGAGAGGTAACCAAAATAATCTAGTGGGCGGAAGCCTACTCTTGTTGCCTATCGGCGATCCACATCCCAGGGGTGGACAACTCGGAGGCGGATTTCCTGAGCAGGCAGACCTTTCATCCGGTGGAGTGGGAACTCCATCCGGAAGTGTTTTCAAATCTAATTCTCAAGTGGGGTCAGCCGGAAGTAGATCTCATGGCATCGGGACAGAATGCCAAGCTCCCGAGATATGGGTCGAGATCCATGGACCCCCAGGCGGAACTGACAGATGCTCTGGTGGCTCCTTGGAATTTCAATCTAGCATACTTGTTTCCTCCATTTGATGTTCTTCTTCGAGTAATTGCTCGAATCAAATGGAAGGCCACGGTGATCCTCGTTGAGGAAAGACCTTCTGATTCAGCGGCCCTTCCTCCACCCAAATCTAGTTTCTCTGAAGCTGACTGCTTGGAGATTGAAGTTTGATTTTATCCAATCGGGGATTTTTCTGATTCGGTTATAGAAACCATGATTCAGGCTTGTAAACCTGTAACTAGAAAGATTTATTATAAGATTTGGCGATAAATATCACAATTGGTGTGAATCCAAGGGCTACTCTTGGAGTAGAGTTAGGATTCCCAGGATTTTGTCTTTTTTCAAGGAGGTTTTGGAGAAGGGTTTATCCACGAGTTCCCTAATGGGTCAAATTTCAGCCTTATCTATTTTGTTGCTCAATCGTCTGGCCAATGTTCTGGATGTACAATCTTTTTGTCAGGCCTTAGTCAGGATCAGACCTGTGTTCAAACCAGTTTTCCTCCTTGGGGGTCTTAATTTAGTTCTCAATGTTCTTCAAGGGGCTCCTTTTGAGCCTATGCATTCCTTGGATATTAAGTTATCTTGGAAGGTTTTATTTCTTGTTGCTATTTCTTCTGCTCGGAGAGTGTCAGAACTCTCGGCTTTGCAGTGCGAGTCTCCTTATCTTATTTTCCATGCAGATAAGGTAGTTTTATGTACCGAATTAGGATTTCTTCCTAAGGTTGTTTCTGATCGAAATATTAATCAGGAGGTTGTTCCTTTCTTGTGTCCTAATCCTCCTAAGAAGGAAAGACTCTTGCACAATTTGGATGTAGTCTGTGCAGGCGACTAAGGACTTTCGTCAGTCTTCTTTGTTTGTGGTTTTCTCATACGTTTTGCATATGAGACTGCTGGACAGCAGCCTCTTGAGGATTACGGCTCATTCCACAAGGGCTGTTTCTTCCTCATGGGCATTCAAAAATGAAGGTTCTGTAGAACAGATTTGCAAGGCTCTCTTCACACTTTTTCAAAGTTTTACAAATTTGACACATTTGCCTCGGCTGAGGCTGTTTTTGGGAGAAAGGTTCTTCAAGCAGTGGTGCCTTCCGTTTAGGTTCCCTGTCTTGTCCCTCCCGTATCATCTGTGTACTCTAGCTTTGGTATTGAATCCCATTAGTAATTAAGATGATCCGTGGACTCATCGTGTCTTAAAAAGAACATTTATGCTTACCTGATAAATTTATTTCTTTTTTGACACGATGAGTTCACGACCATCCCTGTTCTTGTAAGACAGGTTTTGGGTTATTGTAAACTTCAGACACCTCTACACCTTGGCTTTTCCTTTCTCTTCCTAACTTTGGTCGAATGACTGGAGTGGGAGGGAAGGGAGGAGCTATTTAACAGCTCTGCTATGGTGCTCTTTGCTGCCTCCTGCTGACCAGGAGGTGAATATCCCATTAGTATGTGGACTCATTGTGTCAAAAAATAAATACATTTATCATGTAAGCATAAATTTTCTTTTTTCATCTCCTTAGGTGTACTTGGTCGATTATGGCCTAGCTTACAGATATTGTCCAGAAGGTGTTCACAAGGAGTACAAAGAAGACCCTAGGAAATGTCATGATGGCACTATAGAGCTTACAAGCATTGATGCCCACAAAGGAGTCAGTAAGAGATATTTTAATTGCATAGACCATATTGTAGATCAGACTGAACCATACACCTAATAGACATCAAATTATTAATATTTTCTCTTGTTAAGTGTATCCAGTCCACGGATCATCCATTACTTATGGGATATTAACTCCTCCCCAACAGGAAGTGCAAGAGGATTCACCCAGCAGAGCTGCTATATAGCTCCTCCCCTAACTGCCATTACCAGTCATTCTCTTGCACCCAACGACTAGATAGGATGTGTGAGAGGACTATGGTGATTATATTTAGTTTTATACCTTCAATCAAAAGTTTGTTATTTTATAATAGCACCGGAGTGTGTTATTCCTTCTCTGGTAGAATTTGAAGAAGAATCTACCTGAGTTTTTACTATGATTTTAGCCGGCGTAGTTAAGATCATATTGCTGTTTCTCGGCCATCTGAGGAGAGGTAAACTTCAGATCAGGGGACAGCGGGCAGATTAATCTGCAAAGAGGTATGTAGCAGCTTATTATTTTCTGACAATGGAATTGATGAGAAAATTCTGCCATACCGATATAATGTAAACTCAGCCTTAAATGCAGTAGCAGCAACTGGTATCAGGCTGTCATGTATGTATATTTTACACTTCAGTATTCTGGGGAATGGCACTTCACTGGAATTATAGTGTGTGCATAAGACTTTAGCCTAATTTGCAGGGACTGGCAACAGGCTCTTTAATAACACTTAATTTATGTTAAACGTTTTTTGCTGGCATGTAAAATCGTTTCATTTTCTGAGGTACTTGGTGAATAAAATGTTTTGGGCATTATTTTTTCCACTTGGCAGTTGTTTTATTTAATTTATGACAGTTTACTGATCTCTCTCACTGTTGTGTGTGAGGGGGAGGTCAAAAAATTCAGTCAGAAGCTCATTGTATTTCCTGCATGATCCGGTTCATCTCTACAGAACTCAGGGGTCTTCAAAACTTGTTTTGAGGGAGGTAATCACTCACAGCAGAGCTGTGAGATTGTAGTTGACTGTGATAAAAAACGTTTATTTCTGTAACTTTTTTTTCTGCTATCAGGGTTAGTTATCCTTCGCTAATGGGAACAAGCCTTTGCTAAAATTGTGTTTTTTACAAAGATTTGATGCTATAACCTTTCAGTTTATTAACTTTCAACTGTCATAACTCTTTCTGTGCTTCTTATAGGCACAGTACGTTTTCATATTATAGTAAATTACTTGAAAAGTATTTCCAAGTTGCTAGTTTATTTGCTAGTGTGTTAAACATGTCTGATTCAGAGGAAGACATCTGTGCTATATGTGCTAATGCCAAAGTGGAGCCCAATAGAAATTTATGTACTAACTGTATTGATGCTACTTTAAATAAAAGTCAATCTGTACAAATTGAACATATTTCACCAAACAACGAGGGGAGAGTTATGCCGACTAACTCGCCTCACGTGTCAGTACCTGCATCTCCCGCTCGGGGGGTGCGTGATATTGTGGCGCCGAGTACATCTGGGCGGCCATTACAAATCACATTACAGGATATGGCTACTGTTATGACTGAAGTTTTGGCTAAATTACCAGAACTAAGAGGTAAGCGTGATCACTCTGGGGTGAGAACAGAGTGCGCTGATAATGTTAGGGCCATGTCAGATACTGCGTCACAACTTGCAGAACATGAGGACGGAGAGCTTCATTCTGCGGCTGACGGTTCTGATCCAAACAGATTGGATTCAGATATTTCAAATTTTAAATTTAAGCTGGAAAACCTCTGTGTATTACTAGGGGAGGTGTTAGCGGCTCTGAATGATTGTAACACAGTTGCAATACCAGAAAAAATGTGTAGGTTGGATAAATATTTTGCGGTACCGTCGAGTACTGACGTTTTTCCTATACCTAAGAGACTTACTGAAATTGTTACTAAGGAGTGGGATAGACCCGGTGTGCCGTTCTCACCCCCTCCGATATTTAGAAAGATGTTTCCAATAGACACCACCACACGGGACTTATGGCAAACGATCCCTAAGGTGGAGGGAGCAGTTTCTACTTTAGCTAAGCGTACCACTATCCCGGTGGAGGATAGCTGTGCCTTTTCAGATCCAATGGATAAAAAGTTAGAGGGTTACCTTAAGAAAATGTTTGTTCAACAAGGTTTTATATTACAACCCCTTGCATGCATTGCGCCTGTCACGGCTGCAGCAGCATTTTGGTTTGAGTTTCTGGAAGGGACACTTGAATCAGCTCCATTAGATGAGATTACACACAGGCCTAAAGCTCTTAAGTTAGCTAACTCATTTATTTCAGATGCCGTAGTACATTTAACTAAGCTTACGGCTAAGAATTCCGGATTCGCCATTCAGGCGCGCAGAGCACTGTGGCTAAAATCCTGGTCAGCTGACGTTACTTCTAAGTCTAAATTTCTTAATATACCTTTCAAAGGGCAGACCTTATTCGGGCCCGGATTGAAAGAAATTATCGCTGACATTACAGGAGGTAAAGGCCATGCCCTGCCTCAAGACAGAGCCAAACCTAAGGCTAGGCAATCTAATTTTCGTTCCTTTCGGAATTTCAAAGCAGGAGCAGCATCAGCTTCCTCTGCTCCAAAACAAGAAGGATCTGTTGCTCGCTACAGACAAGGCTGGAGACCTAACCAGTCCTGGAACAAGGGCAAGCAGGCCAGGAAACCTGCTGGTGCCCCTAAAACAGCATGAATTGAGGGCCACCGATCCAGGAACGGATCTAGTGGGGGGCAGACTTTCTCTCTTCGCCCAGGCTTGGGCAAGAGATGTCCAGGATCCCTGGGTGCTAGAGATAATATCTCAGGGATACCTTCTGGACTTCAAATACTCTCCCCCAAGAGAGAGATTTCATCTGTCAAGGTTGTCAACAAACCAAATAAAAAAAGAATTACAGCACATTCTACTAGAGCTGTGGCTTCCACTTGGGCCTTTAAGAATGAGGCTTCTGTTGAACAGATTTGCAAGGCTGCAACTTGGTCTTCTCTTCATACTTTTTCCAAATTTTACAAATTTGACACTTTTGCTTCTTCGGAGGCTGTTTTTGGGAGAAAGGTTCTTCAGGCAGTGGTTCCTTCCGTATAAAGAGCCTGCCTGTCCCTCCCGTCATCCGTGTACTTTAGCTTTGGTATTGGTATCCCATAAGTAATGGATGATCCGTGGACTGGATACACTTAACAAGAGAAAACATAATTTATGCTTACCTGATAAATTTATTTCTCTTGTAGTGTATCCAGTCCACGGCCTGCCCTGTCACTTTAAGGCAGGTAATTTTTCCATTAAACTACAGTCACCACTGCACCCTATGGTTTTCCTTTCTCTGCATGTTTTCAGTCGAATGACTGGTAATGGCAGTTAGGGGAGGAGCTATATAGCAGCTCTGCTGGGTGAATCCTCTTGCACTTCCTGTTGGGGAGGAGTTAATATCCCATAAGTAATGGATGATCCGTGGACTGGATACACTACAAGAGAAATAAATTTATCAGGTAAGCATAAATTATGTTGTTTTCTTTTTATAAGATTGTGAGAGTCCATGAGCCATGTGGAATTAAAGTCCAGTCCTACAGGAGTTGGCAAAACACCCCACACAACAGAGCTTTAATCCCTCCCACTTTCTCATGATTCCTTAGTCCATATATTTGCATCCATCAAGGAGTGATGGTGAAACTTGAAATGCTGTTCTACAGATCAATTGAAAGGGTTTCTCAGACCAGTGTGAGACCCATTATACCCCTGAGAGAGCCAGAAATAGGACATAGGGGGTGTAAAGGAGTACATGTTCTACCATAGGGAGTTTGTCACCTATTTTCACAGGTGTTGCTGGGATTTGTCCTACAGCGTCGTCCTGTGGGTGTTTTGAAGAATTCATTAATTATAGATCCTGTGCTAATCTGTACTAAACAGGATGACTCCTACTGAAAGTCTGTCTTCTGCAGCTTGATAAGCATGGTAGAGTGCTAACAAGCAAGTAGGTATTTGCACTCACATAGCCCACAGTTTATTAGCATGAACATGTACTCATGATTCACATAGCTCTTTTTATCCTTTCACTCGCAGGTGGTGGCCATCTTTGACACACTGCCATTTCTCCTCAGAGCCTAGAGTGGTAAGCACATTTAATAACATCAGTTTTCAAAAAGTTCATATTTATATAAGCCTTCGACTCAGTCATTAT
>NW_026512116.1:40075-87312 GCF_027579735.1 Bombina bombina
CAACCACAAAATATGGAAAAAATATATCTGTTGGTGTGAATCTAAAGGATTCCCTTGGGACAAGGTAAAAATTCCTAAGATTCTATCCTTTCTTCAAGAAGGTTTGGAGAAAGGATTATCTGCAAGTTCCTTGAAGGGACAGATTTCTGCCTTGTCTGTGTTACTTCACAAAAAGCTGGCAGCTGTGCCAGATGTTCAAGCCTTTGTTCAGGCTCTGGTTAGAATCAAGCCTGTTTACAAACCTTTGACTCCTCCTTGGAGTCTCAATTTAGTTCTTTCAGTTCTTCAGGGGGTTCCGTTTGAACCCTTACATTCCGTTGATATTAAGTTATTATCTTGGAAAGTTTTGTTTTTGGTTGCAATTTCTTCTGCTAGAAGAGTTTCAGAATTATCTGCTCTGCAGTGTTCTCCTCCTTATCTGGTGTTCCATGCAGATAAGGTGGTTTTACGTACTAAACCTGGTTTTCTTCCGAAAGTTGTTTCTAACAAAAACATTAACCAGGAGATAGTCGTGCCTTCTTTGTGTCCGAATCCAGTTTCAAAGAAGGAACGTTTGTTGCACAATTTGGATGTTGTTCGTGCTCTAAAATTCTATTTAGATGCTACAAAGGATTTTAGACAAACATCTTCCTTGTTTGTTGTTTATTCTGGTAAAAGGAGAGGTCAAAAAGCAACTTCTACCTCTCTCTCTTTTTGGATTAAAAGCATCATCAGATTGGCTTATGAGACTGCCGGACGGCAGCCTCCTGAAAGAATCACAACTCATTCCACTAGGGCTGTGGCTTCCACATGGGCCTTCAAGAACGAGGCTTCTGTTGACCAGATATGTAAGGCAGCGACTTGGTCTTCACTGCACACTTTTACTAAATTTTACAAGTTTGTTACTTTTGCTTCTTCTGAGGCTATTTTTGGGAGAAAGGTTTTGCAAGCCGTGGTGCCTTCCATCTAGGTGACCTGATTTGCTCCCTCCCTTCATCCGTGTCCTAAAGCTTTGGTATTGGTTCCCACAAGTAAGGATGACGCCGTGGACCGGACACACCTATGTTTGAGAAAACAGAATTTATGTTTACCTGATAAATTACTTTCTCCAACGGTGTGTCCGGTCCACGGCCCGCCCTGGTTTTTTAATCAGGTCTGATAATTTTATTTTCTTTAACTACAGTCACCACGGTATCATATGGTTTCTCCTATGCAAATATTCCTCCTTTACGTCGGTCGAATGACTGGGGAAGGCGGAGCCTAGGAGGGATCATGTGACCAGCTTTGCTGGGCTCTTTGCCATTTCCTGTTGGGGAAGAGAATATCCCACAAGTAAGGATGACGCCGTGGACCGGACACACCGTTGGAGAAAGTAATTTATCAGGTAAACATAAATTCTGTTTTTATGTAAAGAAAGTGTGCCAAAGGATGATTCTCAGTCTGAGGAGAATCTGGATATGCCGCCAATTTCTCCCCAAGTGTCACAACCTTAAACGCCCACCCAAACGACGCCGGGTTCCTCAACCGAGTCCAATTCATTTACTCTGCAGGATATGGCTGCAGTTATGTCAACTACCCTTACATAGGTACTATCTAAGTTACCAGTGTTACAGGGCAAACGCAGTAGGACAGAAATCAATGTGAATACTGAGTCCTCTGATGCTTTGTTGGCTATTTCCGATGTACCCTCACTGGGATCTGAGTTGGGGGTCAGGGAACTTTTGTCTGAGGGAGAACTTTCGGAATCAGGAAGTGTTACCTCAGACAGACTTGGACGTCATGTCCTTCAGATTTAAGCTGGAACACCTCCGCCTGTTCGAGAGGTTTTAGCGACTCTGGATGACTGTGACCCTATTGTGGTACCACCAGAGAAATTGTGTAAAATGGACAAATACTTAGAGGTACCTGCTTACACTGATGTTTTTCCGGTTCCTAAAAGAATTTCGGAGATTATCAAGAAGGAATGGGACAGACCGGGTATAACGTTCTCAGCTTCTCCTAATTTTAAGAAAATGTATCCCACTTCCGGTGGGCGGCTCTCTAAGATGGTGGCAGGTTTCTTTTGCTCTGCAGAAAAACTTGGACTATTTCGACTATTTGCCACTATTTCTTGCCATTCGTGCCTCCCTTGACAGAGTAAGCTGTCCGGGAACCTATAGCGAACAGAAGGAAATGCATCTCTTCTACCCCGGAAGGCACATTAAAGAAATATTTAAGATTTTGCCGGGCCGACGGCAACCATCACAAAATATATTGTTCGGTTATGCAGAACATGGCCTTTTACACTGAAACCATTTAATATGGGACTTTTACTGTTATCGGGAGCTGCATCTACATCGGGACTCAGGAGGGGGGTTGCCGTGTCACCAACAAAACAGAGCTTATTGCTCTCCTTGTCCTTGCAGGCAATTTGGAACACTTATGCTCACTGACTAGTCTGTAAACTGAACGTAACCATCAAGCAGATATGGTGATTGTGTCGTCATGTATAATCAAAAGGAAAAAATGTGCCCTACATATAGCATATAAATGGCTACCCTAAAATGTGGGAGTTGGTTCCACAAAACACCCAATAATAAAGTTAATGACAGAAAGTTAGGGAGCGCTAAAAAGCTGCTATATACGAGGTGAAAGGTTAAAATTAATATACCAATTACAACTATGGAGTAAAAGGAGTGATAAATATCATATGTAACTAATGATAATGAATATACTGGAGTGTATAAATGAATGAACAATATTTCATAATCAAAAAACATATATTATTGCATATAAAATAAAAACACCGGTGGATTTATAAATTCATAGAAAAACATAAAAATTCAGGATTAAAAAGTCCAGAATAAAAATAAAAGTTCATATATAATGAAGCCACATGAATGTGCAAAAAGATATGTATCCTTTATAAATTCATAGACATTTCATGAAACTGTTCCAATATTGAAAAGGGATGCTTCAAAAGTGTGGAGCAATAAAAAAGGTAATTGCGTTATTGGAGCTGAAGAAAGTTAAATCTAATTGATATAACCAAGAAGGGTGATCCTGTGGCAAAGTAAACGGTCACAGTACTTAGTATAAAGTGCAAACAGTGTGTTTTTTTTCAGTTCTGTGGTTTAGAAAGAAAAGTACCTGTTTATCAGACACTGGCGTAACATACGACTCACCCAGAATATGAAGCTGATGTGAAGAGTGCTTCTCCGTGTAATAGTGGTATGAGGATTTGTACCTTTTCAACAGATTACTTTGTCGGTGTGTTTGGAGGACGCCCAAGTGAAACCTCCGCTGGTATTCGTTCCTTGGCGTGTCTATTTGGATTACGCCCAAGTATTACCTTCACTGGCGATCGGTACTCAGCGTGTGTAGGGTCACGTGGCTAGTCTTCAGCCAATTAGGGTCACGGATTGCCGGGTGGTCTGCGCCTCAGACAAAATGTGCAAATCCAGGTTGCAACAATTTAAACAAAGTGAAAATAGTGATCCGTTACTATGTCAAAGTTAAAAACAGGCTGGTTCACAATGCACAAATAGCATAACAGAGCGCTCTGTATAAATGACTTTAGTCTGGCCTTCTGCCAACAGCCCATATGTTTGAATCAGTTCTTCAACGCATTTCAGCTTATACAGCTTTTTGTGTCATGTATGTCAGCCAGCAGATCTCCCGGCTTGTTACATCCGACTTTGTTATATGATGTTGTTGTACATATGTTCTAAATTTAGTTTTACTAGTTGGGTTTTAATTTTATTTTATCTCATGTATGCCTTGATTATGCCTCCCACTGAGGTCTCTAAACAGATCGTACTGAATGGATATCTATCTTAGGGGTTAATGTTAAGTATCCCACAAGTAAGGATGAAATCCGTGGACTCGTCATATCTTGTAGATGAAAAGTAAATTTATTCTTACCTGATAAATTAATTTCTTCCACGATATGACGAGTCCACGGCCCACTCTGTTATTTTTAAGTCAGATTTAGATTATATATATATATATATATATTTTTTGTAAACTTCAGTCACCTTTGCACCTTTGGCTTTTCCTTTCTCTTCCTCACTTCGGTCGAATGACTGGAGGTGGAGGGAAGGGAGGAGCTATATATATACAGCTCTGCTGTGGTGCTCTTTGCCACTTCCTGTTGGCAGGAGGATAAATCCCACAAGTAAGGATGAAATCCGTGGACTCGTCATCGTAGGAGAAATTAATTTATCAGGTAAGCATAAATTTACTTTTTCTGTTAGTTTATTCAAGTTCTGTTGTTCACTTGTCAATCCAACTATATGCTGTCCATATTAAACTTCAAAGTCAGTAAAACTAGTTAACAAGCATCAATTTCAAGTGTTTAGTTCAGCTGTTAATTTACTTTATAAAGGGGTTGCTGTTATTGAAGTAGAAATTAGTATTTCTGTCCAAACAACTTGCTAGGCCTCCTACATGCAGTATGCAAATTTACTTGGCATTCTTATTGAATATGACTTTCCTAAAGTCTAAGAAAACCGATCCTTATGACAGGAGACTTTTTAGTTTTTAATTTATTTTCTTTTTTAGTAAATTATAGATAACAACCCGACAATTAACAGCAGGGACTTTTCTACATTGTTTTTAGTTTGTATTGCTTCCATTTTCTACTTAGGAAAATAAAAATTAATTTGAACTGTGACAGTCTAAAATATTATTAGAAATGTATTGTATGATTTGGTTTGGTTTGGTTTTCAGCAGAGTATTCCCTGCTTTTATTCCAGGTCCATCAAGAAGAGGAGATATGGAAATCTTAGGCTATTGTATGATTCAGTGGTTGTGTGGTGAGCTTCCATGGGAAGATAATCTAAAGGACCCCAATTATGTCACCAACTCAAAAATTAGGTATATGCTATTACTTTACATTTAATTTAAATATATATGTTTTATGTTTCATCTTTAGTCTATCCACTTGTTGCTGGTGTTGTGTCCTTCAATACAAGTAGTATATATCCCCAACTTTTGACCTTCTCGTAGTTGAAACCTTCCCCATTCTGCATATTTCGTCTTTCTTCTGGGATCAGATCAGCTTCTATTTAGCTAGATTACTGCAGTAGCAGCCTTATTCTATATTTCTTCTATGCTTTTAGTCCAAACTGATATTTATGATACTTAAAGGGACAGTCTAGTCTAAAATAAACTTTCACGATTCAGATAGGGCATGTCATTTTAAACAACTTTCTAATTTACTTTTATCATCAATTGCCTTCTTAATACAGGGAGAGTCCACAGCTGCATTTATTACTTGTGGGAATACTGAGCCTGGCCACCAGGAGGAGGCAAAGACACCCCAGCCAAAGGCTTAAATACCTCCCCCAGTTCCCTCATCCCCCAGTCATTCTTTGCCTTTCGTCACAGGCGGTTGGCAGAGAAATATCAGAAGATTTCGGAGTAGTTCCCTATGGAGGGTAGTACCCTTCGAGATGGGACTGGAGTTTTAAGTAGTCTTGTCAGCCTCTCAGAGAGAGCATTGATGAAAGTTAGTCTGGAGATGCAGGGAGAGTCTTTCTGCGAAACCATCCAGACTCATGTTAACCGCTCATAAGCGTTGAAGAGTTTCGCTGCCTGCTTTTCTTCACTCAAGTCCACGTCGTAAGCGCTGCTACAATATGTCAAACTTGAAGGACCGTGTTTCTGTTCCACGGCATAGATTCAGGTAAGGTCGTTTCATTTTTTTATACACGTTAACGATAGAAGACAGGGTCACAGTGGGACTCCTTTTATCTGTATGGAATTAAGGGTTAATATCCCCTGAGGGGGATTATTGAACAGTGGGGTTGTTTAATCATGTTTGTTATGTGATTTTGACTGCTTTTTGTGTAAGATGTTTGGGCTCCTAAGCTGATGCTTAGGGGCGGTGCTGCATGACGCACAGGGTGACAAGGAATAGTCAAGTTTTTCCCATTTCCTATTCCTGACCGTGTGTCGGCAGCAAGGAGCGATTTTCTCTGTCTGGGTCATAGGAGGTGGTTAGTGCCCCAGCCATTGGGGGTATAAGGTGCCAGTTTTTTTTTCCCTCTATAATTAGACGAATTATGGAGTATTCTGATATTTTAGAGGGGGATCCCTCTAATACTGAATTTGATACCTGTGTATATTGTGAAGAGGCTCGGGTAGTCCAACCCTCTCAATTATATCCCGTATGCCACAACAGGGTGTTCTCATCAACCAATGTTGAGATATTAGAGATCACTGAGCCGTCCACCTCTGAGAATTCCTCGTCCCGTGAGGTGTGTTCCCTTGAATCTTCTGTTCCTACACATGCAGTTTCCCTGGGTACTGCTGCTCCTTTGCCTGAAGGGGCCTCCCCTCCACCAGAGGTTACTGCGCAGTTCCGCATGGCCATCTCTACGACCTTTTCGTTTTTTGCCGCTACGTGCAAGCGAGAAGGGTTAATCCATGCACTACTGTCCAGGGTCTGTCGTGTTAATTGACGATTGTATCTGATCAGTCATCTGGGGATGCGGTTCCCTCTGAGGCTTCAGAGGTAGCACCTCCAGAGTCGGAGTCTGTTGATTTGATTCCTCCGACTGAAGAGGATTTAGATTTAGAATGGCATGCCTGCGCTTGTTTTTGAGAGAAGTTTTGGCGATGTTAGACTCCTAGTACTGATCCGTCAGTCGAATCTCTGTCTTCTAAATCAGATAGCGATCTTGATTAGACGAGTGGAGAAGGATGGAGTCCCTATTCTTTTCTTTTTAGAATCCCAGTCCAAAGCTCTACAGGGGAGTTTGCACATTCCTTCTTGGCTATAACTTTGTGTGCGCTTGCCTATTTTTTAAGACACAATGAGTCCACGGATCATCTTAATTACTAATGGGATATTCACCTCCTGGTCAGTAGGAGGAGGCAAAGAGCACCACAGCAGAGCTGTTAAATAGCTCCTCCCTTCCCTCCCACTCTAGTCATTCTCTTTGTCTACATTAGTGATAGGAAGAGGGTAAAGTGAGGTGTTAGAAAAGATTCTTCAATCAAGAGTTTATTATTTTTAAAGTAGTGCCAGAGTGTGCTGCTTTGTTCTAGGGTGTAGCCGTAGTCCATATCCATCTCTTCAGTAGAGCTTTAGAGCAATGGGAACTTGTGGGACATAATTCTCACTGCGCCTCCCATACATTGATGCTACCCTTATCCTGATGGCCTAAGTAAGATAACTCAGGCTTTATCTTTATGCACAGGGCTATAAGAGGGAGAGGACCTCCTAAACCTGCTGAGCTGCCCTGCTGTCTGACAGATTTTAAAGGTAAGTGCTGACTTTTATTCTGGGTCTGAGGTAAAGAAAAAATTCAGGACAGAAGAAGTGGAGCACTTTACTGGGACACATCTATTTATGTATAAAAGGAGATCCTGTGACAGCATATTACTATCAGGCACTGGGGTTGAGAGAATAGAAGCTTATCTGGGGGCTCTTATATCAAGAGTATTTATTCATTTAGACCGAGCTGGAAAAAATATGAAAAGGCTCAGGAGGGGATGATGCTTGGTTTACTACCTATTATTGGTACTACAATTTGCCCCTAGGTGTTACAAGGCAGGGTTCAGTTGTCTCCCGGGGGCCTACCTCTAAAAACACTAATGGCAACCGGGAGATTGTGTGTGGGAACCGTTTTTTTTGAGTGGCACAATTTTCCTATCTCTGGGCTCCATTAAACTATAGGAAATCAGAGTTAAGGGTTATCATGCCCACGAGGGGCAGAGCTAGGTTTGAGCCGACTTAGACGGTTCTTGGTCCATTTATTCCGTTCATCGGAAGGAAAGAGGAAGTGTTGTTTTTCCTTACTAGGCACAGTACTCATTTAGGTAGCTCCGGATAGCGCTACAGCTGCGCTCCGGATTTGCATAGGAACATGAGGTTCTAAGTGTCACTGAGTTGTATGACTTTTTTTAGTAGTGGGTACTGGTGGATGAGCACCTCTGCATGCTGTAAGTGTATAAGGTGTAAGTAAATGCTTATTTGCGTGCTAATCTGGCTAATTTTTTGCGCACAAGAATAAAAAGTTTAAAATTTAAAGAAACAGTAAAGTTTTTTGTTATCTTTATTAAAAGAATTTAAGAGGTTTATTTGTTTAATTCATGCTTTGTGAAGCTTAGGATGGAACAAGACCACACACAAAAATAGTTATTTTTTTAAATTTAAAGAGTAACGTTTTTTTATATGTAAATTTTTATTGAAAAATGTGTCTCTTTTTCTGAACCTACTCCTTCCAAGGCTTTTGCTTTTTTAGGAGTCTGACAATGGTCAATCTATGCCACAATTTTCTCCTTTAGTGTCCCACAAAATGTTATAGCCCACTTGCAGTGCCCTGCGATTCCTCTCACACTCCTACTGGAGTTACTCTAAGTTTCATACATTGTTTTTTTCCCCCACAAGGTAGAAAATATTACTAGAGGCATTTTTTTCAATCATTTAGGAATGATTCAGTATTTGCTATTCTGAGTAATTCTTCCCCGTTACCTGAAGGGGACGATACCTCGGGATTATCTGAGAAAGAATTCTAGGACTCAGATGAAATACAGGTATACCCCGCTCATACAGCGGGTTAGGGACCGGAGCACCGCTGTAAAGTGAAATCCGCCTTAAAGTGAAACAAGGCGGTTTTAGTTTTCTTTTCACTTGCCAGTGTGTTTAAAAACTTGAAAACATGTTTGAACTAACTTATATTAGGGGTGCAATAGTGCTATGTTTAGTTTGATTAGCACAGCACAGTATTCAATTAGTATTCAATAAATACTGTAACTGTAAAATAGTGACAACTACTGTAGTAAAATTTGTTAGACTATAGCGCTGAGACACAGATTGCACTGTAATGCTGTAAACAGAGTGAACTGTGCATAACAAAATGGTGCCAGTCACTTTTCTCACAATCTGACAATGATTACAGAACTATTTCAAAATCCTTGGAGGTTGAACTTTAGCTCCACAAAGCGCTGTATTAGCGAAGCGCTGTAAAGTGAGGTATACCTGTAATATCTTTATTTGATTTGAGGTTGTTTTCTCTTGTAAAGGTGTATCCAGTCCACGGGTTCATCCATTACTTGTGGGATATTCTCCTTCCCAACAGGAAGTTGCAAGAGGACACCCACAGCAGAGCTGTCTATATAGCTCCTCCCCTAACTGCCACCCCCAGTCATTCTCTTGCAACTCTCGACAAGAAAGGAAGTATCAAGAGATATGTGGTGACTTAGTGTAGTTTTTACCTTCAATCAAGAGTTTATTTTTAAACGGTACCGGAGTTGTACTGTTTTACTCTCAGGCAGAAATTGGAAGAAGAATCTGCCTGGAGGTTGATGATCTTAGCGGTTTGTAACTAAGGTCCATTGCTGTTCTCACACATAACTGAAGAGTATGGAAAGAAAACTTCAGTTGGGGGGACGGTTTGCAGATCACCTGCTTTGAGGTATGTTCAGTATATTTTTTTCTAGAGAGATAAGGTCTAGAAAATGCTGACAATGCCTGGTATATTTGAGGTAAGCCTGATACAGGGATTTAACGACTGGGATCATGCTTACAAGATAAGGGTAATATTCATGTTAACTCTCATATTACTTAGTGTAAAAACGTTTGCTTAACTTACAGAAAAAACTTATTTTCTCTGAGAGTGATAAATCTTTATTTGGGGCCTAGTTTTCCACATGGCTTGTTAGATTACTCCTAGGAGTACTTTTTTAAGGCCCTCTGACATTGAGTGCATGGTGGGAGGGGCCTATTTTCGTGCACTATATGCGCAGTTGATATTCAGACTGAGACATCCAGCTTCCCTAAAGGAGTCCCCTGGCATCTAGGACCACTATAGAGGGTTTTTTTCCCCTGCAAAAATCGTGTTTAAGGGCAGGTAGGAGCCACAACAGAGCTGTGGCAGTGTGTTTGACTGTTTTTTAACGGTTTGGGGCCTAAGGGGTTAATCATCCATTTGCAAGTGGGTGCAATGCTGCTTTAGTCTCTTATACACACTGTAAAAATTTCGTAGTTTACTACTTTTTAACACTGTTTTGCAGTTTGTGGTAGTTTTTTTTCTCTTAAAGGCACAGTACCGTTTTGGTTTAATTGCTTTTTCACATTATTAAAGTGTTTTCCAAGCTTGCTGGTCTCATTACTAGTCTGTTAAACATGTCTGACATAGAGGAAACTCCTTGTTCATTATGTTTAGAAGCCATTGTGGAACCCCCTCTTTGAATGTGTACCAAATGCACTGACCTTTCTATAAGTTATAAAGACCATATTATGGGTTTTAAAGATTTATCACCAGAGTTTTCTCAGATTGACAAAAGGGAGGTTAAACCACCTAGCTCTCCCAATGTGTCAGAACCTAAATCTCCCGCGCAAGTGACGCCAAGTACATCTGGCGCGTCTAATGCGTTTACCTTACAAGACATGGCGGCAGTTATGAATCATACCCTCACAGAGGTATTGTCCAAACTGCCAGGGTTACAAGGAAAGCGAGACAGCTCTGGGGCTAGAACAAATACAGAGCTTTCTGACGCTTTAGTAGCTATGTCTGATATACCCTCACAATGTACAGAAGCCGAAGCAGGAGAGCTTCTATCTGTGGGTGACATTTCTGATTCAGGGAAGGCGTTACTTCAGTCTGACTCTGAAATGACAGCATTTAAATTTAAGCTTGAACACCTCCGCTTGTTGTTCAGGGAGGTTTTAGCAACTCTGGATGACTGTGACACCATTGTAGTCCCAGAGAAATTGTGTAAAATGGACAAATACTTTGCAGTGCCTGTTTACACTGATGTTTTTCCAATCCCTAAGAGGTTTTCAGAAATTATTACGAAGGAATGGGATAGACCAGGTGTACCGTTCTCTCCCCCTCCTGCTTTTTAAAAAGATGTTTCCCATAGATGCCGCTACACAGGACTCGTGGCAGACAGTCCCTAAGGTGGAGGGAGCCGTCTCTACCTTAGCTAAAAGTAAAACTATCCCCGTCGAGGACAGTTGTGCTTTCCTAGATCCAATGGATAAAAAATTATAGGGTTTCCTTAAGAAAATCTTTATACAACAAGGTTTTATTCTCCAGCCTCTTGCATGAATTGCCCCAGTCACTGCTGCAGCGGCTTTCTGGTTCGAGTCTCTTGAAGAGGCTCTACAGGTGGAGACCCCGTTGGATGATATCCTAGACAGGCTTAAAGTTCATAAGTTAGCCAATTCATTTATTTCTGACGCCGTTTTTCATTTAACAAAGCTAACGGCTAAAAATTCAGGTTTTGCCATTCAGGCGCGTAGGGCGCTATGGCTTAATCCTGGTCAGCTGACGTTACTTCAAAGTCTAAGCTTCTCAATATCCCCTTCAAAGGGCAGACCCTATTCGGGCCTGGACTGAAGGAGATCATTTCTGATATTACTGGAGGAAAAGGCCACGCCCTTCCCCAGGATAGGTCCAACAAATTAAGGACCAAACAGACAAATTTTCGTTCCTTTCGAAACTTCAAGAGTGGCGCAGCTTCAACTTCCTCTACTGCAAAACAAGAAGGAAATTTTGCCCAGTCCAAGCCAGTCTGGAGACCTAACCAGGCTTGGAACAAGGGAAAGCAGGCCAAAAAAACCTGCTGTTGCCTCTAAGACAGCATGAAGGAGTAGCCCCCGATCCGGGACCGGATCTAGTTGGGGGCAGACTTTCTCTCTTCGCCCAGGCTTGGGCAAGAGACATCCAGGATCCCTTGGCTCTTGAGATTGTTTCCCAGGGATATCTTCTGGATTTCAAAGCC
This sequence comes from Bombina bombina, assembly GCF_027579735.1. Classification (NCBI taxonomy): domain Eukaryota; kingdom Metazoa; phylum Chordata; class Amphibia; order Anura; family Bombinatoridae; genus Bombina; species Bombina bombina. The sequence goes on from NW_026512116.1 coordinate 51,776, forward strand.
TCATCTCCAAAGGGGAGATTTCATCTCTCTCACAATTATCTGCAAACCACATAAAGGGAGAGGCATTCTTACGTTGCGTTCAAGACCTTCTGGTTATGGGAGTGATCCACCCAGTTCCAAGGGAGGAACAGGGGCAAGGATTCTATTCAAATCTGTTTATAGTTCCCAAAAAAAGAGGGAACTTTCAGACCAATCTTGGATCTCAAGATCATAAACAAATTTCTCAGGGTCCCATCCTTCAAGATGGAGACTATTTGAACCATCCTACCTATGATCCAGGAGGGTCAATATATGACTACCGTGGACTTAAAGGATGCTTATCTCCACATTCCGATACACAGAGATCATCATCGGTTTCTCAGGTTTGCCTTCCTAGACAGGCATTACCAGTTTGTGGCTCTTCCCTTCGGGTTAGCCACGGCACCAAGAATCTTTACGAAGGTTCTAGGGTCCCTACTGGCGGTTATAAGGCCACAAGGCATAGCGGTGGCTCCTTACCTAGACGACATTCTGATACAGGCGTCAAATTTTCAAATCGCCAAGTCCCATAAGGACATTGTTCTGGCATTCCTGAGGTCTCATGGGTGGAAGGTGAACGAAGAAAAGAGTTCTCTCTCCCCTCTCACAAGAGTTTCCTTCCTAGGAACTCTTATAGATTCAGTAGAAATGAAGATTTTTCTGACAGAGGTCAGGTTGTCAAAACTTCTAACTTCCTGCTGTGCTCTTTATTCCACTTCTCAGCCGTCAGTGGCTCAGTGTATGGAAGTAATCGGCTTTAATAGTAGCGGCAATGGATTTAGTTCCGTTTGCCCGCCTACATCTCAGACCACTGCAACTTTGCATGCTCAATCAGTGGAATGGGGATTACACTGATTAGTCCCCTCTGCTAAATCTGGATCAAGAGACCAGGGATTCTCTTCTCTGGTGGCTATCTCGGGTCCATCTGTCCAGGGTAATGAGCTTCCGCAGGACAGAATGGACTATAGTGACGAAAGATGCCAGCCTTCTGGGCTGGGGCGCAGTCTGGAACTCCCTGAAGGCTCCGGGTTCGTGGACTCAGGAGGAAGCCCTCCTTCCGATTAACATTCTGGAACTAAGAGAGATATTCAATGCTCTTCAGGCTTGGCCTCAGCTAGCTGCGGTCAGGTTCATCAGATTTCAGTCTGACAATATCAGGACTGTAACCTATATCAACCATCAGGGGGGTACAAGGAGCCCCCTGGCGATGTTAGAGGATTCAAGGATAATTCTGTGGGCAGAGGTTCACTCTTGCCATCTATCTATATCTCAATAGTAGAGAACTGGGAGGCGGATTTCTTAAGTCGGCAGGCTTTTCATCCGGGGGAGTGGGAGCTCCATCCAGAGGTATTTGCCCAGTTGATAAAACTATGGGGCAAACCAGAACTGGATCTCATGGCGTCTCGTCAGAACGCCAAGCTTCCTCGTTACGGGTCCAGGGATCCCAAGGCAGCGCTGATAGATGCTCTAGCAGCGCCGTGGTCCTTCAGCCTGGCTTATGTGTTTCCACCGTTTCCTCTGCTCCCTGATTGCCAAGATCAAGCAGGAGAGAGCTTCAGTGATTTTGATAGCTCCTGCGTGGCCACGCAGGACTTGGTATGCAGATCTTGTGGACATGTCATCCTTTCCACCATGGACTCTGCCGCTGAGGCAGGACCTTCTACTTCAAGGTGCTTTCAAACATCCAAATCTAATTTCTTTGCGTCTGCTTGGAGATTGAATGCTTGATTCTATCAAAGCGTGGTTTTTCCGAATCGGTCATTGATACGTTAATTCAGGCTCGAAAGCCTGTCACCAGGAAAATCTATCATAAGATATGGTGTAAATATCTTCATTGGTGTGAATCCAAGGGTTACTCATGGAGTAAAGTCAGGATTCCTAGAATCTTATCTTTCTCCAAGAGGGATTGGAGAAAGGATTGTCTGCTAGTTCCTTAAAGGGACAGATTTCTGCTCTGTCTATTCTTTTGCACAAACGTCTGGCTGAGGTTCCAGACGTTCAGGCGTTTTGTCAGGCTTTAGTTAGAATTAAGCCTGTGTTTAAACCAGTTGCTCCGCCATGGAGTTTAAATTTAGTTCTTAAAGTTCTTCAAGGGGTTCCGTTTGAACCTCTGCATTCCATAGATATTAAGCTTTTATCTTGGAAAGTTCTGTTTCTAGTAGCTATCTCCTCGTCTCGAAGAGTTTTGGAGTTATCTGCTTTACAGTGTAATTCCCCTTATCTGATTTTCCATGCAGATAAGGTAGTTTTGCGTACCAAACCTGGGTTTCTTCCTAAGGTAGTATCTAATAAGAACATCAATCAGTAGTTTGTTGTTCCTTCATGTCCTAATCCTTCCTCAAAGAAGGAACGTCTTTTACACAATCTTGATGTGGTTCGTGCTTTAAAGTTTTATTTACAAGCTACGAAGGATTTTCGTCAAACATCTGCTTTGTTTGTTGTCTACTCTGGACAGAGGAGAGGCCAAAAGGCTTCGGCAACTTCTCTTTCTTTTTGGCTGAGAAGCATAATCTGCTTAGCTTATGAGACTGCTGGCCAGCAGCCTCCTGAAAGAATTACAGCTCATTCCACTAGAGCGGTGGCTTCCACATGGGCTCTTAAAAATGAGGCCTCTGTTGAACAGATTTGTAAGGCGGCGACTTGGTCTTTGCTTCACACTTTTTTTCTAAATTCTACAAATTCTATACTTTTGCTTCTTCGGAGGCTATTTTTGGGAGAAAGGTCTTACAGGCAGTGGTGCCTTCTGTTTAAGTTCCTGCCTTGTCCCTCCCTTCATCCGTGTCCTAAAGCTTTGATATTGGTATCCCACAAGTAATGGATGAACCCGTGGACTGGATACACCTTTACAAGAGAAAACAAAATTTATGCTTCCTTGATAAATTTCTTTCTCTTGTGGTGTATCCAGTCCACGGCACGCCCTGTTATTTAAAGCAGGTGTTTTCTCCTGTTAAGTGTGGTCAGTCCACGGGTCATCATTACTTCTGGGATATTTACTCCTCCCCAACAGGAAGTGCAAGAGGATTCACCCAGCAGAGCTGCTATATAGCTCCTCCCCTCTACGTCACACCCAGTCATTCTCTTGCACCCAACTAATAGATAGGATGTGTGAGAGGACTGTGGTGATTATATTTAGTTTTATACCTTCAATCAAAAGTTTGTTATTTTATAACAGCACCGGAGTGTGTTGTTCCTTCTCTGGTAGAATTTGAAGAAGAATCTACCTGAGTTTTTTGTATGATTTTAGCCGGCGTAGTTAAGATCATATTGCTGTTCTCGGCCATCTGAGTGAGGTAAACTTCAGATCAGGGGACAGCGGGCAGGTTAATCTGCAAAGAGGTATGTAGCAGCATATTATTTTCTGACAATGGAATTGACTGAGAAAATTCTGCCATACCGATATAATGTAAGCTCAGCCTTAAATGCAGTAGTAGCAACTGGTATCAGGCTGTCATGTATGTATATTTTACACTTCAGTATTCTGGGGAATGGCACTTCACTGGGATAATACTGTATGCATAAGACTTTAGCCTAATTTGCAGTGACTAGCAACAGGCTTTCTAATGACATTTCATTTATTTGATGTTAAACGTTTTTGCTGGCATGTTAAATCGTTTAATTTTCTGAGGTACTGGGTGAAAAAATGTTTTGGGCACTGTTTTTTTCCACTTGGCAGTCGTTTTATTTAATTTAAGACAGTTTACTGATCTCACTCACTGTTGTGTGTGAGGGGGAGGGGCCTATTTTGGCGCTTTTGCTACGCATCAAAAAATTCAGTCAGAAGTCTCTTGTCTTCCCTGCATGATCCGGTTCGTCTCTACAGAGCTCAGGGGTCTTCAAAACTTATTTTGAGGGAGGTAATCACTCCCAGCAGAGCTGTGAGATTGTAGCTGACTGTGATAAAAAACGTTTATTTCTGTACTTTTTTTCTGCTATCAGGGTTAGTTATCCATTACTAATGGGGGCAATCCTTTGCTAAAATTGTGTTTTTCCGGAAAAGATTTGATGTTATAGTTTCTCAGTTTATTATTTCTCAACTGTCATAACTTTTTCTGTGCTTCTTAAAGGCACAGTACGTTTTCATATTATTTGTAAATTACTTTGAAAAGTATTTCCAAGTTGCTAGTTTATTTGCTAGTGTGTTAAACATGTCTGATTCAGAGGAATATCTCTGTGCTATATGTGCTAAAGCCAAAGTGGAGCCCAATAGAAATTTATGTACTAATTGCATTGATGCTACTTTAAATAAAAGTCAATCTGTACAAATTGAACATATTTCACCAAACAACGAGGGGAGAGTTATGCCGACTAACTCGCCTCACGTGTCAGTACCTGCATCTCCCGCTCGGGAGGTGCGTGATATTGTAGCGCCGAGTACATCAGGGCGGCCATTACAAATCACATTACAGGATATGGCTAATGTTATGACTGAAGTTTTGGCTAAATTACCAGAACTAAGAGGTAAGCGTGATCACTCTGGGGTGAGAACAGAGTGCGCTGTTGATAATAGGGCCATGTCTGATACTGTGTCACAGTATGCTGAACATGAGGACGGAGAGCTTCAATCTGCAGGTGACGGTTCTGATCCCAATAGAATGGATTCAGACATTTCTAATTTTAAGTTTAAACTCGAAAACCTCCGTGTACTGTTAGGGGAGGTATTAGCAGCTCTAAATGATTGTAACACTGTTGCAATCCCAGAGAAATTATGTAGGCTGGATAGATACTATGCGGTACCGGCGAGTACTGATGTATTTCCTATACCTAAGAGGCTTACAGAGATAATTACTAAGGAGTGGGATAGGCCCGGTGTACCCTTTCCCCCCCCTCCTGTGTTTAGAAAAATGTTTCCAATAGACGCCACCACACGGGACTTATGGCAGACGGTCCCTAAGGTGGAGGGAGCGGTTTCTACTCTGGCTAAGCGTACCACTATCCCGGTGGAGGATAGCTGTGCCTTTTCAGATCCAATGGATAAAAAGTTAGAGGGTTACCTTAAGAAAATGTTTGTTCAACAAGGTTTTATATTGCAACCCCTTGCATGTATTGCGTCTGTCACGGCCGCGGCCGCTTTTTGGTCCGAGTCCCTGGAAGAGACTCTTGACTCAATAACTATAGATGAGATTTCAAACAAGCTTAAGACACTTAAGCTAGCTAATTCATTTATTTCGGATGCCGTAGTACATTTAACTAAACTTACGGCTAAGAATTCCGGATTCGCCATTCAGGCACGCAGAGCACTGTGGCTAAAATCCTGGTCAGCTGACGTTACTTCTAAATCTAAATTACTTAACATACCTTTCAAAGGGCAGACCTTATTCGGGCCCGGGTTGAAAGAAATTATCGCTGACATTACAGGAGGTAAAGGCCATGCCCTGCCTCAAGACAGAGCCAAACCTAAGGCTTGACAGTCTAATTTTCGTTCCTTTCGTAATTTCAAAGCAGGAGCAGCATCAACTTCCAATGCACCAAAACAGGAAGGAGCTGTTGCTCGCTACAGACAAGGCTGGAGACCTAACCAGTCCTGGAACAAGGGCAAGCAGGCCAGGAAACCTGCTGCTGCCCCTAAGACAGCATGAATTCAGGGCCCCCGATCCGGGAACGGATCTAGTGGGGGGCAGACTTTCTCTCTTCGCCCAGGCTTGGGCAAGAGATGTCCAGGATCCCTGGGCGTTAGAGATCATATCTCAAGGATATCTTCTGGACTTCAAATCCTCTCCCCCAAAAGGGAGATTTCATCTGTCAAGGTTGTCAACAAACCAAATAAAGAGGCGTTTCTACGCTGTGTACAAGATCTTTTACTAATGGGAGTGATCCATCCGGTTCCGCGGTCGGAACAAGTGAAGGGTTTTACTCAAATCTGTTTGTGGTTCCCAAAAAAGAGGGAACTTTCAGGCCAATCTTGGATTTAAAGATCCTAAACAAATTCCTAAGAGTTCCATCGTTCAAAATGGAAACTATTCGGACAATCTTACCCATGATCCAAAAGGGTCAGTACATGACCACAGTGGATTTAAAGGATGCTTACCTTCACATACCGATTCACAAAGATCATTACCGGTATCTAAGGTTTGCCTTCCTAGATAGGCATTACCAGTTTGTAGCTCTTCCATTCGGATTGGCTACGGCTCCAAGAATCTTCACAAAGGTTCTGGGTGCTCTTCTGGCGGTACTAAGACCGCGAGGAATTTCGGTAGCTCCGTACCTAGACGACATTCTGATACAAGCTTCAAGCTTTCAAACTGCCAAGTCTCATACAGAGTTAGTACTGGCATTTCTAAGGTCGCATGGATGGAAGGTGAACGAAAAGAGTTCTTTCTTTCCACTCACAAGAGTTCCCTTCTTGGGGACTCTTATAGATTCTGTAGAAATGAAGATTTACCTGACAGAAGACAGGTTAACAAAGCTTCAAAATGCATGCCGTGTCCTTCATTCCATTCAACACCCGTCAGTAGCTCAATGCATGGAGGTGATCGGCTTAATGGTAGCGGCAATGGACATAGTACCCTTTGCACGCCTACATCTCAGACCGCTGCAATTGTGCATGCTAAGTCAGTGGAATGGGGATTACTCAGACTTGTCCCCTACTCTGAATCTGGATCAAGAGACCAGAAATTCTCTTCTATGGTGGCTTTCTCGGCCACATCTGTCCAGGGGGATGCCATTCAGCAGGCCAGACTGGACAATTGTAACAACAGACGCCAGCCTACTAGGTTGGGGCGCTGTCTGGAATTCTCTAAAGGCTCAGGGACAATGGAATCAGGAGGAGAGTCTCCTGCCAATAAACATTCTGGAATTGAGAGCAGTTCTCAATGCCCTTCTGGCTTGGCCCCAGTTAACAACTCGGGGGTTCATCAGGTTTCAGTCGGACAACATCACGACTGTAGCTTACATCAACCATCAGGGAGGGACAAGAAGCTCCCTAGCAATGATGGAAGTATCAAAGATAATTCGCTGGGCAGAGTCTCACTCTTGCCACCTGTCAGCAATCCACATCCCGGGAGTGGAGAACTGGGAGGCGGATTTCCTAAGTCGTCAGACTTTTCATCCGGGGGAGTGGGAACTTCACCCGGAGGTTTTTGCCCAAATTCTTCGACGTTGGGGCAAACCAGAGATAGATCTCATGGCGTCTCGACAGAACGCCAAGCTTCCTCGTTACGGGTCCAGATCCAGGGATCCGGGAGCGGTTCTGATAGATGCTTTGACAGCACCTTGGACCTTCGGGATGGCTTATGTGTTTCCACCCTTCCCGATGCTTCCTCGATTGATTGCCAGAATCAAACAGGAGAGAGCATCAGTGATTCTAATAGCGCCTGCATGGCCACGCAGGACCTGGTATGCAGATCTAGTGGACATGTCATCCTGTCCACCTTGGTCTCTGCCTCTGAGACAGGACCTTCTGATCCAGGGTCCCTTCAAACATCAAAATCTAATTTCTCTGAAGCTGACTGCTTGGAAATTGAACGCTTGATTTTATCAAAACGTGGTTTTTCTGAGTCAGTAATTGATACCTTAATACAGGCTAGGAAGCCTGTTACCAGAAAGATTTACCATAAAATATGGCGTAAATACTTATATTGGTGCGAATCCAAGAGTTACTCATGGAGTAAGGTTAGGATTCCTAGGATATTGTCTTTTCTACATGAAGGTTTAGAAAAGGGTTTATCCGCTAGTTCCTTAAAGGGACAGATTTCAGCTCTGTCCATTCTTTTACACAAACGTCTGTCAGAGGTTCCGGACGTTCAAGCTTTTTGTCAGGCTTTAGCTAGGATCAAGCCTGTGTTTAAAACTGTTGCTCCACCATGGAGTTTGAACTTAGTTCTTAATGTTTTACAGGGTGTTCCGTTTGAACCCCTTCATTCCATTGATATCAAGCTGTTATCTTGGAAAGTTCTGTTTTTAATGGCTATTTCCTCGGCTCGAAGAGTCTCTTGAGTTATCTGCCTTACATTGTGATTCTCCTTATCTGATTTTTCATTCAGACAAGGTAGTTCTGCGTACTAAACCTGGGTTCTTACCTAAGGTGGTCACTAACAGGAATATCAATCAAGAGATTGTTGTTCCATCTTTGTGTCCTAATCCTTCTTCGAAGAAGGAACGTCTTCTACACAATCTAGATGTAGTCCGTGCCCTGAAATTTTATCTACAGGCAACTAAGGATTTTCGACAAACGTCTTCCCTGTTTGTCGTTTATTCTGGTCAGAGGAGAGGTCAAAAAGCTTCGGCTACCTCTCTCTCTTCAGCCTCCTGAAAGAATTACAGCTCATTCTACTAGAGCTGTGGCTTCCACTTGGGCCTTTAAGAATGAGGCTTCTGTTGAACAAATTTGCAAGGCTGCAACTTGGTCTTCTCTTCATACTTTTTCCAAATTTTACAAATTTGACACTTTTGCTTCTTCGGAGGCTGTTTTTGGGAGAAAGGTTCTTCAGGCAGTGGTTCCTTCCGTATAAAGAGCCTGCCTGTCCCTCCCGTCATCTGTGTACTTTAGCTTTGGTATTGGTATCCCAGAAGTAATGATGACCCGTGGACTGACCACACTTAACAGGAGAAAACAAAATTTATGCTTACCTGATAAATTCCTTTCTCCTGTAGTGTGGTCAGTCCACGGCCCGCCCTGTTTTTTATGGCAGGTCTAAATTTTTTAAATTATACTCCAGTCACCACTGCACCCTTTGGCTTCTCCTTTCTCGTTGCTTCTCGGTCGAATGACTGGGTGTGACGTAGAGGGGAGGAGCTATATAGCAGCTCTGCTGGGTGAATCCTCTTGCACTTCCTGTTGGGGAGGAGTAAATATCCCAGAAGTAATGATGACCCGTGGACTGACCACACTACAGGAGAAAGGAATTTATCAGGTAAGCATAAATTTTGTTTTTTATTTTTGAACTACAGTCACCACTGCACCCTATAGTTTCTCCTTTTTTCTTGCTCGTCTTCGGTTGAATGACTGGGGGTGGCAGTTAGGGGAGGAGCTATATAGACAGCTCTGCTGTGGGTGTCCTCTTGCAACTTCCTGTTGGGAAGGAGAATATCCCACAAGTAATGGATAAACCCATGGACTCGATACACCACAAGAGAAATTTATCAGGTAAGCATACATTTTGTTTTTCTTTCAGTTTTTTGAGCTTAAACACTTCCATTTGTTACTTTAGGAGGTTTTAGCTACCCTAGGCGTCTCCAACACTGCCGGTGTAATCTATCCTAGTGTGCCCAGTAATTCATAAGGAATGGAAGTCTGCACTCCCTATGTTTAAAAAGAGGTTTCCCATAGCCGACTCAGATAAGGTGGCTGGGCAACCATTCTTAGGGTGGAAAGGGTAGTTTCCAGCCTAAGAGCACTACTATACCCTTAAGGGATCGTTGGAGCTAGCTGGATGCTAGCTCAGCATACTAATGCACTGTGACTACTTTGCACTGTAGCAAAACGAGGGTTGTAAGTTTCCCCGGCAAGGTTTACTCAGTCTTTCCTCTTTTCGAGGTTGATGGAATGAGCGGCGTCTTGAGTCTCTTAAGGGGGATTAGATGCGATGTAACCAAAAATTGGATAGGTACAACAGGGTTTTCAATGGCAACCAGCTGTGTACTTTTTTTCCGTCACTAGGGTGACAACATTTTTATTCGTTGTCTGATGCTACTAAGTCTGAAACTCCCTGGATAAAATCTAGGACATTATACAAGCTTTCAAATAGGCTTCTTCCTTTCTTTCTGATTGTTCCCTTCAAGTTTTCAGGGAGCATTGTTTTCAGTTTTCTCTGTTACAGTTCACGGAGCCTTATGGTTAGAGGCTTATTCTACGGATGTATGCTCTAAGTCTAAGCTTTTAGCGATTCCTTACAAGGGGAGACCTTGTTGAGACCTGGCTTAACGGAAACAATCTCTTTTGAAACTTTAAGAATTACAACAACATCAAAATAGCCTGCTTTTGAATCAAAGACGGCAAGAAGGGCATGGCCCCGTTCCAGGAACGGATCTTGTAGGGGCAGACTTTCCTTTGTTCAAGCCTGGGTTTGGGATGTCCAGGATCCCTGGGCAATACAATTTGTGTCTCAGGGATACAAATTGGAGTTCAAGGTTTTTTCCTCCCAGAGGCAGGTTCCTAATTTTGAGATTATCTGCAGACCAGATGAAAAGAGAGGCGTTCTTACATTGTGTAAGAGACATCTCCGCTCTTGGAGTGATTGTTCCCGTTCCAATTCTGGAGCAGGGACTGGGGTTTTATTCCAATCTATTCGTGGTTCCCAAAAAAGGAGGGAGCCTTCAGACCAATTATAGACCTCAGGAGCCTAAACAAGTTTTGCATCCATCCTTCCATTGATCCCAGAGGGTCACTTCTTAACCACGGTGGATTTAAAGGAAGCATATCTGCATGTTCCCATTCACAGGGATCATCACAAGTTCTTAAGGTTTGCTTTTCTGGACAAACACTACCAGTTTGTGGCTCTCTCTTTCGGTCTTGCCACAGCCCTCCGAATCTTCACAAGGGTCCTGGGATCTCTGTTGGTGGTGCTACATCAAAGGGCATTGCAGTGGCGCCTTATCTGGACGACATTCTAGCTCAGGCGCCATCCTTTCAGCTAGCAAGATCCACAGTGTCTTGGTGTTGTCCTTCCTAAGATCCACGGCTGGAAGGTGAATTTTGAAAGAGTTCCTTAGTTCCACACACAAGAGTGACTTTCCTAGGAACCATAATAGACTCTCTGTTTATGAAGATATTTCTGACAGAAGTCAGGAAATCAAAGATAATCGATATTTGTCTAGCCCTTCAGTCCACTCATCGTCCTTCAGTGAAATTAATCGGGCTGATGGTGGCGGCTATGGACATTCTGTTTGCTCAGGGTTCTGCAGTTGAACATGCTGAGACAATGGAAAGGAGATTATCAGACTTGTCCCCCAGGCTTTTACTGGAGCAGGAGTCAAGGGACTCTCTTCAATGGTGGTTATCTCTGGATCATCTTTCCCATGGAACATGCTTTCGCAGCCCATCTTGGGTGATTGTGACAACAGATGGGCCAGCCTTCTAGGGTGGGGAGCAGTCTGGGGCTCCCTAAAGGCTCAAGGATTATGGACAACATAAGTCAGTGGCCTACATCAATAATCAGGGAGGAACAAGGAGTTCCTTGGCGATGACAGAGGCTGCCACACTAGTATTAAGATGATCCGTGGGCTCATCGTGTCAAAAAAAGAAATTTATCAGGTAAGCATAAATTTTCTTTTTCTTTTATTTCGGGTTCGGATAATTTTTTGTTTCAGAGCTATTTGTAGTAGAAACTCTTTTTAGGAAGACGTTTAGTTATATGGGATGAAGCTGACTACTTCGGTTGTCTATTTCAGTTCGAGATGATGGTTCCCTCAACATTTTCCAGTCAGATTTACGTCATGGATTGTTCGCAGTCTTCTAGCAGAAGCTGGAATTTAAGAATTTTTGGTTTAGCCTTCAAATTGCACTGACAGATATGTCGGTTAACTTTACTCTTTCCTTCTTCTCGAGGAAAAGGAGTTTGTTCTAACTATTCCGGCCCAGACTGAGGAGATCCATCTAGCCTTGAGGTGATGTCCGACAGGAAGCTGACAAACCGGACTAAAGACAATTGAGGCCAAGCTGTCAAGGCATTGAAGATTGCTCTCAACTCCAAGATGTTTATGGTAAGAGAAGACTCTTCCCAAGATCACAGGCCCTTAGCTTTCAGAGAACCCCAAACAGCTCCCCAGCCTGACAGGCTGGCGTCCGTAGGCAAAATCACCCAGGAAGGTCTCAAGAAACAAGTTGCCGAGACAGATGTTCCTGTGACATCCACCACGAGAGAGACACTTGTTAGGGGGTCCAGATTTATCCTCTGCGATAAATCTGAAAGGTCTCTGTTCCATTGATGGAGCATGCAAAGCTGCAGTGGTCGCAGATGGAACCGAGCAAAAGGAATGATGTCCATGGAAGCCACCATCATTGAGCCACTGATGGACGAAAAGCAGACTGGAGGGAAAGGTAAGAAGCAAGAAGTTAGGATTTTCTGACATCAGTCAGGAATATCTTCATGGACAGAAAATCTATGATTGTCCCTAGCAAACACTCTTGTAGTTGGAACTAGAGAACTCTTTTCCAGATTCACCTTCCACCCGTGGGAACGTAGAAAAGACGCATGAACCAAGATGTTGTCTAGATAAGACGCCGCAATTCCCTGGGATCTGCTCACTGCCAATAGGGCTCCCAGAACCTTTGTGAATATTCTGGTAGCTGTAGCAAGACCAAACGGAAGGGCAATAAACTGGAAGTGCTTGTCCAGAAGGGATAACCTTTGAAACTGTTAATGATCCCTGTGAATGGGAACGTTTAAATAAGTGTCCTTCAGGTCTATAGTCATAAACTGACCTTCCTGAACCAATGGAAGAATAGAACGAATAGAGGGACTGGTACAATAACTCCCAGGGAGGGATAGGTCCTTTACGCAATTTAAGAAGGCCTCCTCCTTTACCTGATTTGAGGATAGTGTTGACAGAATAAATCTGCCCCTTGGAGGGCAAGACTTGAATCCTTTTCTTTTACAAGTTACGAAGAGTCCACGGATTTCATCCTTGTGGGATATCGTCTCCTGGTCAGCAGGAGGAGGCAAAGAGCACCACAGCGGAGCTGTATATATAGCTCCTCCCTTCCCTCCCACTCCAGTCATTCTCTTTGCCTGTGTTAGTGTAGGAAGAGGTAAAGTGAGGTGTTAGTTTAGATTCTTCAATCAAGAGTTTATTTTTAAAATGGTACCAGTGTGTGCTATTTTATTTAGGGTGTAGCCATATTCCTTTTCAGCCTCTAGAGTAGAGCTACAGGTGGCTTTAAAGGAATGGGAACTGGTGGGTTTCACTTCTCACTGCGCCTCCCATACTATGTCCTGCCCTGCTGATGATGGTCTTAGCAGATATTATCTAAGACCCTGTTTGTTCCCACAGATCTACAGGAGGAGATGAAAAGGACCTCTTCATCGTGTGGGACAAGTCATGCTGCTGTTCAGCATTGAGGTATGTGCAGTCTTTAATTTCTGGGATACTAAGTAGCTCAACTGACTGACCTTTATTTCTTATATAAGTAAGGGTTAATCGATTTGCACTAATACTTATTTGCATGAGTGTATTACCCTCATGGCTCTGTGACAGCCGTAATTACCGTGGGCTATTTATGCTATTAGCCCGGTTAAATGGACAAACAGAAACAGAGTGTGAGGGTTTGACGCTGGGAATTGGTAGCTTGGAGTTATATACTCCGGTGTACTCTGCTCTACATTTGCCATAATCGGCAGTGCACTTGAGGGGACACTTTGATTTTTTTCACTTATCCGGCATTAGTTTTTTTCTACATAATTAATACTTAGCCGGGTTGGGTTTTGTTTACCGCCCACAAAAGGCGGGGCTTAGCGTTTGCGCGCTTAGCCGCACAGTTGTTATTCTGGATCAGGAAGTGTCCCGATCGGCAGCATACTTTGAGGCTCCGTTGTTTCCTAAGTCCGCTTGTTTCAGCAACCTCACAAGCGGTCTTAGGCACGCCGCAATCGAGGAGATTGTCGTTGTCACGTTATCTATGTTTTGAATTCAATCACATAATTATCAGTACCACGACCAATATTGCTTTTGCTTATTTTTGTCATGGATGACCTTCAACACAGTACATGTTCTATGTGTTTAAATGCCAATGTGGAACCCCCTGTTACTTTTTGTCCCTCATGCACTGAGAGGGCATTACAGTTTAGAGAGCAGATTTTCTTTAATAAAAGTATATCTAAGGCAGATGTTTCTCAGACTGATGAGATATGCCGCAACTTTCTCCCCAAGCGTCACAGCCCTTAACGCCCGTTCAAGCGGCGCCAAGTTCCTCTGCGGCAATTACTCTGCAGAACATCGCTGCGGTTATGTCATCTACACTTTCTGAGGCGTTATCTGCCTTTCCCGTACTTCAAGGCAAACGCAGTAGGAAGGATAACCACATGGTCCATACAACTTCTGATGCTTTAATAGCGATCTCAGATATACTCTCTCAGGGCTCTGACTTGGAGGGTATGGAGGTCCTATCCGATTTATACAAATTTATCTCCTCAAATACATCTAGATTAGGAGACAAAGGACTCTCTCTTCTATGGTGGTTGTCGCTGGATCATCTATCCCAGGGGACATGCTTCCACAGACCCTCATGGGTGATAGTGACAACGGATGCCAGCCTGATAGGGAGTTCCAGACTGCTCCCCATCCTGAGGGCTCAGGGTGTATGGACTCGATCGGAGTGTCTGCTTCCCATCAATATCCTAGAGTTGAGAGCAATATTAAATGCGCTTCAAGCTTGGCCTCAGTTGGCTTCGGCCAAGTTCATCAGATTCCAGTTGGACAACATTAAGACTGTAGCTTACATCAATCATCAGGGAGGAACAAGGAGTTCCTTAGCGATGGCAGAAGTAGCCAAGATAATTCAGTGGGCGGAGTCTCACTCTTATCTGTCGGCGATCCACATCCCAGTTGTGGAAAACTGGCAAGCGGATTTTCTAAGCAGACAGACATTTCATCCGGGAGAATGGGAACTTCATCCGGAGGTATTTGCCAACCTGATTCTCAGATGGGGCAGGCTGGAGTTGGATCTTATGGCGTCTCGTCAGAATGCCAAGCTTCCGAGATACGGGTTCAGGTTCATGGACCCCCAGGCCGAGCTGATAGATGCCTTGGCAGTACCTTGGTCTTTCAGCCTAGCTTATGTGTTCCCTCCATTTGCTCGAGTCAAACAGGAGAGGGCTTTGGTGATTCTCATCGCTCCTGCGTGGCCTTGCAGGACTTGGTATGCCGATCTGGTGGACATGTCTTCCCAGCCACCATAGAAGCTTCCATTGAGGAAAGACCTTTTCATTCAGAGACCCTTCCATCATCCGAATCTAATTTCTCTGCAGCTAACTGCTTGGAGATTGAACGCTTAATTTTATCCAAGCAAGGGTTTTCTGATTAGGTTATAGATACCTTGATTCAGGCACGTAAGCCTGTTACTAGAAAAAATTACCATAAGATATGGCGTAAATATCTTTATTGGTGCGAATCCAAGGGCTACTGATGGAGTAGGGTTAGGATTCCCAGGATTTTGTCTTTTCTCCAAGACAGATTGGAGAAAGGGTTGTCAGCTAGTTCCTTAAAGGGACAGATTTCTGCTTTGTCTATTTCTCTTGTAAGGTGTATCCAGTCCATGGATCATCCATTACTTGTGGGATATTCTCCTTCCCAACAGGAAGTTGCAAGAGGATAACCCACAGCAGAGCTGCTATATAGCTCCTCCCCTAACTGC
Organism: Bombina bombina; assembly: GCF_027579735.1. Lineage (NCBI taxonomy): Eukaryota > Metazoa > Chordata > Amphibia > Anura > Bombinatoridae > Bombina > Bombina bombina. The sequence goes on from NW_026512116.1 coordinate 67,080, forward strand.
CATATCCAGTCATTCTCTTGCAACTCTCAACAAGCATGGAGGTAGTAAGAGGAAAGTGGTGAAATGTAGCTGTTATCTTGCTTCAATCAAAAGTTTATTTTTAAATGGTACCGGAGGTGTACTATTTTGTCCCAGGCAGAAAAATAGAAGAATCTGCCTGTGATTTCTATGATCTTAGCAGGTTGTAACTAAGATCCATTGCTGTTCTCACACATGACTAAAGAGAGAGGTAACTTCAGCGGGGGAATGGCGTGCAGGTTATCCTGCTATGAGGTATGTGCAGTTAAGATTTTTTCTAGAAGATGTGAATGCTAGAAAATGCTGCCAAATTTATGTAAGGTAAGCATGAATACAGTGATTTAATAGCGACTGGTATCATGCTTACTTTCTGAGGTAATACTCTTTTATATTTACAATATAAAACGTTTGCTGGCATGTTTAAACGTTTTTATATATACTTTGGTGATAAAACTTTATTGGGGCCTAGTTTTTTCCACATGGCTGGCTTAAATTTGCCTAGAAACAGTTTCCTGAGGCTTTCCACTGTGTTACCATGAGGGAGGCCTAATTTAGCGCTTTTTTGCGCAGTAACTTTTACAGACTGAGACAACCTGCTTCCTCCAGGAGTCCCCTGAATGCTATAGGACATCTCTAAAGGGCTCTTAGGCTTTCCAAAATCGTTTGTTGGGGAAGGTAGGCCCACAGCAAGGCTGTGGCAGATTGGTGTGACCGTTAAAAAAAAAGTCTCGTTTTTTTAATCCGTTTTTTTAACTAAGGGGTTAATCATCCATTTGCAAGTGGGTGCAATGCTCTGTTAGCTTATTATACACACTGTAAAAATTTCGTTTGATTTACTGCCTTTTTTCACTGTTTTTCAAATTCTGACAATTTGTTTCTCTTAAAGGCACAGTACCGTTTCTTATATTTGCTTGTTAACTTGATTTAAAGTGTTTTCCAAGCTTGCTAGTCTCATTGCTAGTCTCATTGCTAGTCTGTACAAACATGTCTGACATAGAGGAAACTCCTTGTTCATTATGTTTAAAAGCCATGGTGGAACCCCCTCTTAGAATGTGTACCAAATGTACTGATTTCACTTTAAGCAATAAAGATCATATTCTGTCTTTAAAAAAATTTTCACCAGAGGAATCTGACGAGGGGGAAGTTATGCCGACTAACTCTCCCCACGTGTCAGATCCTTTGACTCACGCTCAAGGGACTCACGCTCAAATGGCGCCACTTACATATAGGGCGCCCATAGCGTTTACTTTACAAGACATTTGCGGCAGTCATGGATAATACACTGTCAGCGGTATTAGCCAGACTACCTTAATTTAGAGGAAAGCGTGATAGCTCTGGAGTTAAACGAAATACAGAGCATACTGACTCTTTAAGAGCTATGTCTGATACTACCTCACAATATGCAGAAGCTGAAGGAGAGCTTCTTTCTGTGGGTGATGTTTCTGACTCAGGGAAGATGATGCAACCTGATTCTGATATCTCTACATTTAAATTTAAGCTTGAACACCTCCGCGTGTTACTCAGGGAGGTTTTAGCTGCTCTGAATGACTGTGATACAATTGCAGTGCCAGAGAAATTGTGTAGACTGGATAAATACTATGCAGTGCCGGTGTGCACTGATGTTTTTCCAATACCTAAAAGGTTTACAGAAATTATTACTAAGGAATGGGATAGACCAGATGTTTCCAATAGACGCCACCACACGGGACTTATGGCAGACAGTTCCTAAGGTGGAGGGAGCAGTTTCTACTCTAGGAAAGCGTACTACTATCCCTGTCGAGGACAGTTGTGCTTTCTTGGATCCAATGGATAAAAAGTTAGAGGGTTACCTTAAGAAAATGTTTATTCAACAAGGTTTTATCCTACAGCCCCTTGCATGCATTGCTCCTGTTACTGCTGCTGCAGCGTTTTGGTTTGAGTCTCTGGAAGAGGCTTTACAGGTAGCGACTCCATTGGATGACATACTTGACAAGCATAGAGCACTTAAGCTAGCCAATTCCTTTGTTTCTGATGCCATTGTTCATTTGACTAAACTAACGGCTAAGAATTCTGGTTTTGCTATCCAGGCGCGCAGAACGCTATGGCTTAAATCATTGTCAGCTGACGTTACTTCAAAGTCTAAGCTGCTTAACATTCCCTTCAAGGGTCAAACCCTATTCGGGCCTGGTTTGAAGGAGATTATTGCTGATATCACTGGAGGAAAAGGTCATGCCCTTCCTCAGGATAGGTCCAAATCAAGGGCCAAACAGACTAATTTTCGTGCCTTTTGAAACTTCAAGGCAAGTACGGCATCAACTTCCTCTAATGCAAAACAAGAGGGAACTTTTGCTCAGTCCAAGACGGTCTGGAGACCTAACCAGACCTGGAACAAGGGTAAGCAGGCCAAAAAGCCTGCTGCTGCTTCTAAGACAGCATGAAGGTAACGGATCTAGTAGGGGGCAGACTTTCGCTCTTCGCCCAGGCATGGGCAAGAGATGTCCAGGATCCCTGGGCGTTGGAAATTATATCCCAGGGATATCTTCTGGACTTCAAGGCTCCCCCCCCCCCCCCAAAAGGGAGATTTCACCTTTCTCAATTATCTGCAAACCAGATAAAGAGAGAGGCATTCTTACACTGTGTACAAGACCTCCCAGGGACAGGGATTTTACTCAAATCTGTTTGTGGTTCCCAAAAAAGAGGGAACCTTCAGACCAATTTTGGATCTAAAGATCTTAAACAAATTCCTCAGAGTTCCATCATTCAAGATGGAGACTATTCGTACCATCCTACCTATGATCCAGGAGGGTCAATACATGAGTACAGTGGATTTAAAGGATGCTTATCTTCACATTCCGATACACAAAGATCATCATCGGTTTCTCAGGTTTGCCTTCCTAGACAGGCATTACCAGTTTGTAGCTCTTCCCTTTGGGTTAGCTACAGCCCCAAGAATTTTTACGAAGGTTCTGGGGTCGCTTCTGGCGGTCCTAAAGCCGCGGGGCATAGCAGTGGCCCCTTATTTAGACAACATCCTGATTCAGGATCCAAGTCTCATACGGACATAGTGTTGGCATTTCTGAGGTCGCATGGGTGGAAGGTGAACGAGGAAAAGAGTTCTCTACCCCCCCTCACAAGAGTTTCCTTCCTAGGGACTCTGATAGATTCTGTAGAAATGAAAATTTACCTGACGGAGTCCAGGTTATCAAAACTTCTAAATTCCTGCCCTGTTCTTTATTCCATTCCTCGCCCTTCGGTGGCTCAGTGCATGGAAGTAATCTGCTTAATGGTAGCTGCAATGGACATAGTGCCGTTTGCACGCCTACATCTCAGACCGCTGCAACTCTGCATTCTCAGTCAGTGGAATGGGGATTACACAGATTTGTCCCCTCTACTAAATCTGGATTAAGAGACCAGGGATTCTCTTCTCTGGTGGCTATCTCGGGTCCATCTGTCCAAAGGTATGACCTTTCGCAGTCCAGATTGGACAATTGTAATGACAGATGCCAGCCTTCTAGGTTGGGGTGCAGTCTGGAACTCCCTGAAGGCTCAGGGATCGTGGACTCAGGAGGAGTCACTCCTCCCAATAAACATTCTGGAACTAAGAGCGATATTCAATGCTCTTCAGGCTTGGCCTCAGCTAGCGACAATGAGGTTCATCAGATTTCAGTCGGACAACATCACGACTGTGGCTTACATTAACCATCAAGGGGGAACAAGGAGTTCCCTAGCGATGTTAGAAGTCTCAAAGATATTTCGCTGGGCTGAGATTCACTCTTGCCACCTATCGGCTATCCATATCCCAGGTGTAGAGAACTGGGAGGCGGATTTTCTAAGTCGACAGTCTTTTCATCCGGGGGAGTGGGAACTCCATCCGGAGGTGTTTGCACAATTGGTTCATCGTTGGGGCAAACCAGAACTGGATCTCATGGCGTCTCGCCAGAACGCCAAGCTTCCTTGTTACGGATCCAGGTCCAGGGACCCCAAGGCAACGCTGATAGATGCTCTAGCAGCGCCTTGGTCCTTCAACCTGGCTTATGTGTTTCCACCGTTTCCTATGCTCCCTCGTCTGATTGCCAAAATCAAGCAGGAGAGAGCATCGGTGATCTTGATAGCGCCTGCGTGGCCACGCAGGACTTGGTATGCAGATCTGGTGGACATGTCATCCTTTCCACCATGGACTCTACCGCTGAGGCAGGACCTTCTACTTCAAGGTCCTTTCAACCATCCAAATCTAATTTCTCTGAGGCTGACTGCCTGGAGATTGAACGCTTGGTTTTATCAAAGCGTGGTTTCTCCGAGTCAGTCATTGATACCTTAATTCAGGCACGAAAGCCTGTCACCAGGAAAATCTATCATAAGATATGGCGTAAATATCTTTCTTGGTGTGAATCCAAGGGCTACTCATGGAGTAAGGTCAGGATTCCCAGGATATTATCTTTTCTCCAAGAAGGATTGGAGAAAGGATTGTCAGCTAGTTCCTTAAAGGGACAGATTTCTGCGCTATCTATTCTTTTGCACAAGCGTCTGGTGGATGTCCCAGACGTTCAGGCATTTTGTCAGGCTTTAGTTAGAATCAAGCCTGTGTTTAAACCTGTTGCTCCACCTTGGAGCTTAAATTTGGTTCTTAAAGTTATTCAGGGGGTTCCATTTGAACCTCTTCATTCCATAGATATCAAACTTTTATCTTGGAAAGTTCTTTTTTTGGTAGCTATTTCCTCGGCTCATAGAGTTTCCGAGTTATCTGCCTTACAATGTGATTCTCCTTATCTGATCTTCCATGCAGATAAGGTAGTTCTGCGTACCAAACCTGGGTTTTTACCTAAGGTGGTATCTAATAAGAATATCAATCGATTGTTGTTCCGTCTTTGTGTCCTAATCCTTCTTCAAAGAAGGAACGTCTATTACACAATCTGGACGTGGTTCGTGCTTTAAAGTTTTACTTACAAGCTACTAAAGATTTTCGTCAAAAATCTGCATAGTTTGTTGTCTACTCTGGACAGAGGAGAGGTCAAAAGGCTTTGGCAACCTCTTTCTTTTTGGCTAAGAAGCATAATCCGCTTAGGCTATGAGACTGCTGGCCAGCAGCCTCCAGAAAGGATTACAGCTCATTCTACTAGAGCTGTGGCTTCCACATGGGCCTTTAAAAATGAGGCTTCTGTTGAACAGATTTGCAAGGCGGCGACTTGGTCTTCGCTTCATACTTTTTCAAAATTCTACAAATTTGATACTTTTGCTTCTTCGGGGGCTATTTTTGGGAGAGAGGTTTTACAGGCAGTGGTACCTTCCATTTAAGTACCTGCCTTGTCCCTCCCTTCATCCGTGTACTTTAGCTTTGGTATTGGTATCCCACAAGTAATGGATGATCCGTGGACTGGATACGCCTTACAAGAGAAAACATAATTTATGCTTACCTGATAAATTTATTTCTCTTGTGGTGTTTCCAGTCCACGGCCTGCCCTGTCATTTTAAGGCAGGTATTTTTTAATTTTAAACTACAGTCACCACTGCACCCTATGGTTTCTCCTTTCTCTGCTTGTTTTCGGTCGAATGACTGGATATGGCAGTTAGGGGAGGAACTATATAGCAGCTCTGCTGTGGGTGATGCTCTTGCAACTTCCTGTTGGGAAGGAGAATATCCCACAAGTAATGGATGATCCGTGGACTGGATACACCACAAGAGAAATAAATTTATCAGGTAAGCATAAATTATGTTTTTGTTACACAAGCGTCTGGCAGATGTTCCAGATGTCCAATCCTTTTGTCAGACTCTGACTAGAATCAGGCCTGTGTTTAGACCAATTGCTCCTCCTTGGAGTGTGAATTTAGTTCTTACAGTTCTTCAAGTGGTTCTATTTGAACCTATGCATTCCATAGATATTAAGTTATTGTCTTGGAAAGTTTTATTTTTGGTTGCCATGTCTTCTGCTCACAGAGTATCTGAGCTTTCGGCATTACAATGTGATTCTCCTTATCTTATTTTTCATTCAGATAAGGTGGTGTTACGTACCAAACCTGGTTTTCTTCCTATATTAATCATGAAATTGTTGTTCCTTCCTTGTGTCCTAATTATTCTTCTAAGAAGGAGCGACTGTTACATAATTTGGATGTGGTCCGTGCCTTGAAGTTTTTCTTACAGGCAACTAAGGATTTTCGTCAATCGTCTTCCCTGTTTGTTGTGTTTTCTGGGAAACGTAGGGGTCAGAAAGCTATGGCTACCTCTCATTTTGGCTGAAGAGTATCATCCGTTTTGCATACGAGACTGCTGGACAGCAGCCTCCTGATTGCATTACGGCTCATTCCACTAGGGCTGTGGCTTCCTCATGGGCATTCAAAAATGATGCTTCTGTTGAACAGATTTGCAAAGCTGCAACTTGGTCTTCTCTTCTCACTTTTTCTAAATTTTCTAAATTTGATACTTTTGCCTCTTCTAAGGCTGTTTTTGGGAGAAAAGTTCTTCAAGCAGTGGTGCCTTCCGTTTAGGTTCCCTGTCTTGTCCCTCCCTTTTCATCCGTGTACTATAGCTTTGGTATTGTATCCCACAAGTAAGGATGAAATCCGTGGACTCATAGTATCTTGTAAAAGAAAAGGAAATTTACTTTTACCTGATAAATTTGTTTCTTTTACGATACGATGAGTCTACGGCCCACCCTATTTTTATATGACAGGTCTTTAATTTTGTTAAACTTCAGTCACCTCTGCACCTTGGCTTTTCCTTTCTCTTCCTAACTTCGGTTGAATGACTGGAGTGGGAGGGAAGGGAGGAGCTATATATACAGCTCTGCTGTGGTGCTCTTTGCCTCCTCCTGCTGACCAGGTGGCAATATCCCACAAGTAAGGATGAAATTCTTGGACTCATCGTATCGTAAAATAAATTTTTTTATCAGGTTAGAATACATTTCCTTTTTTGTAACCCTGGGATACTATGTCCACAGCCCATAGATCTGGGACATCACGTATCCAAGCCTGTTGAAAAAGAGAGTGCCTGCCCCCCACCTGATCCAAAATCGGATCGCTGGCGTACCCTTCGTGCTGATTTAGAGTCAGCGGAAGGTTTTTTGTTTTGCTTTCCCTTGTTCCAGGGCTGGCTGGATTTCCAAGTGGACCTGGATTGGTCTGGTTTGGAAGAGGAGGACTTCTGTTCTTTAAAGTTGCGAAAAGAACGAAAATTAGAAGACTCTTAGGTTTATTCTTCTTGTCCTGAGGAAGGAAAGATCCCTTTCCATCCGTAATCTATGAAATGATTTCCGCCAGACCAGGACCGAAGAGGGTTTTACCTTTATAAGTTAAAGCCAAAAGCTTGGCCTTTGAAGAGACATCATCCGACCAAAATTTTAACCACAGTGCTTTATGAGCTAGAACAGTGAAGCTAGACAATGTAGCTCCCAGTCTGATTTACCTGCATGTTGGCATCGCAGATTAAAGTATTGACTAATTTAAAAGCCTTGGTCCTATCTTGGATCTCCTCAATCGTAGTCTCTTCTGATATCAAATCAGACAGGGCATCGCACCAGTAGGATGCTGCTCCCGCAACCATAGCAATACTTGCTGCAGGTTGCCACTGTAGTCCTTGATGGATGTACATCTTTTTTTTAAGTAAGCCTTTAGCTTCTTATCCTTGGGATCCTCAAAGGAACAACTATCCTCTATAGGATTGGTAGTTCTTTTAGCTAGAGTAGAGATAGCTCCCTCTACTTTAGGCACAGTGCGCCATGAGTCCCGAATGGAGTCAGTAACAGGGAACATCTTTTTAAATGCAGGGGAAGGGGAAAAAGAAACCCCTGGCTTATCCCATTCCTGAGCTATAATTTCAGACATCCCTTCTGGAACAGGAAAAAAAAAATCCTGAAATGTTGGAGAATCATAAACTCTATTAAGTTTAGAGGACTTCTTGGGGTTGACAGCAACCGAAGGTTCTGAGTCTTTCAAAGTAGCTAGAACCTCCTTCAGAAGCAACCGGAGATGTTCAAGCTTAAAACTGAAATTATCTTCCTTAGATTCAGAAGATTTTTCCCCATTGTGTCAGTCTAAGATCTCACCTTCAGAGGCTACTGAAGTATCCTCCTCAGACATATCGGAAAGGTTGACCAGCTTTAGAGGAAACCTTACTAGTAGACAAAAGTTCAGATTTCCTCTTACGCTTACCCAGAGTAGGAAAAGCAGACAAAGTTGCAGATACTGCAGATGATATCTGTGCTGCAAAATCCCCTGGTAAATAAACACCCCAAGGAGGTTGAGGAGAAAGCTGAGGCATATTACGCACAGCATCATCCTGAGAGACACTTGTCTTTAAATTTCAAAGTATTTTCTAAGCAAGGGTAACAGAATTGCATAGGAAGGACAGTTTGGGCCATAGCTATAGAATCAGGTCCCACTAAAAGTGATAAAATTAGAATGCTTTAGGTACAGTTGTATCCCCAACGTTTAATAAATGTATGCCCAAATTTTTGAAAACCTGAGAGAAATAAAATAGTCACCCTAAAAAATAACCTCAGACCCTGAGGTTCCTACCGTTACCAGATAGATATCCCACTGAGACTCCTTCCGAGACTGGATAGATATCCCAATAATCATGAAATTGTTGTTCCTTCTTGTCCTAATCCTTCTCATAAGGAACGTCTTTTGCATAACTTGGATGTTGTGCGTGCTCTAAAATTTTACTTAAAAGCTACTAAAGATTTTCGGCAATATTCTGCCCTGGTTGTTCTCTCTGGAAAGCATAAGGGTCAGAAGGCCACTTATACTTCATAACAAGAGGGAAAGAGTAGTAGGATCCATTTTGCTTATGAGACTGCTGGACAGCAGCTTCCTGAGAGAATTACGGCTCATTCCACTAGGGCTTTCAAAAATAAATCTTCTGTGGAACGGATTTGCAAGGTGGCAACATGGTCCTCTTTGCATACTTTTTCCAAATTCTACAAATTTTATACTTTTTCCTCGGCTGAGGCCTCTTTTGGGAGAAAGGTTCTTCAAGTAGTGGTGCCTTCTGTTTAGGTCCTCCTGCCGTGTCCTCCCTCCCTGTTCATTCCGTGTCCTCCCTCCCTGTTCATTCCGTGTCCTCTAGCCTTGGGTATTGGTTCCCACTAGTAATTAGTATGGATTTGTGGACTCTACATGCCATTGGAAAGAAAACTAAATTTATGCTTACCTGATAAATTTTCTTTCCTGGCATGGAGTCCACGATCCGCCCTTATTTCTAAGACAGCCTTTTCCATTTTCTAAACTTCAGGCACCTCTATGCCCTTTAGGTCCTCGGCTGAATGACTGGGGATTCTGGGAAGGGGGAGGATACTTAAAGCTTTGCTGGGTGTTCTTTGCCTCCACCTGGTGGCCAGAAGTAATTAACACTAGAAATTAGAATGGATTTGTGGACTCTCAAAGCCAGGAAAAAAATTGATCTGGTAAGCATACATTTTTGTTTTTACCTCACACTACCTGTAATATGCAGTGTCCTATCCCCAAGGCTCAGTTACCACCAACCTTACAAGCTGGCTGTCAAGTCTCTCTGAGGCTGATTCCACGTTAGATTTAAAGTGGACCATATCCACTTTCTGCTTCAGAAAGTTTTGAATATCTTGCAACTATGTGAACTGAATCCAAAGGATTCCAAACCTGTAAATAAGTTGAATCAAGTTTTTAAAACTCCGCCTAAAGTGCTATAGCCAAAGAATGGAAGAGACCAGGCATTCCTTTTGCACCTTCAAACAGGATTTTTCTGAGAAGAATTTAACAACCTGAGACCTAGTTTCTAAGGTTGATGGAGCTATTTCCACTTTAGCTAGGCACACTACTATTCCTATGGAGGATAGTTCTACGTTTAGGGATCCAATGGATCACAAATCCTTGCTTAGGAAATTATTCTCCCGATCGTCTCTTCCGCTAAGACCTGCAGTGTGTGGCTGCAGAGATGATGTCCTGGTGTGATTTTCTTTCGCAGATAGTTTGATTTTCTAAGGATATTCCCAATTGCATTACGTTCCTTAAAATGGCGAATTTGTTATGCAGTCTTTGACATCAGAATTCTTGATTTATAAAGAGTATGCAGTTTTAAACAACTTTCCAATTAACTTCTATTATCTAGTTTTGTTCATTCTCTTGATATCCTTTGTTTATAAGCATATCTTTATAGGCTCAGTAGCTGCTGGTTGGTGGCTGCACATAGATGCCTCGTGTGATTGGCTCACCCATGTGCATTGCTATTTCTTTAACATTTGATATCTAATGAATTAAGCAAATTAGATAATAGAAGTAAATTGTAATGTTTTAAAATTGTATTCTGTGACTAAATCATGAAAGAGAAATTTTGGGTTTCATCTCCCTTTAAATCTTGGTTAGCTGACTTGGTTTCTTAGAATAGGCTATTATCAGTCCCTTTTGAAGGGAAGATGCTTTTTGGATCAGAATTAAATTATATTATCAAACTGTCACTGAGGGAAAAGGGGCTTTTCGTTCCAAATGCAGGGAGAGTCAACAACTTCATTCCTTACTGTTGGGAATATCAACACCTGGCCACCAGGAAGAGGCAAAGACACCCCAGCCAAAGGCTCAAATATCCCTCTCACTTCCCCCAGTCATACTTTGCCTTTCGTCTCTAGTGGAGGATGGCAGAGAAGTGTCATAAGATACGGATAGTCCTTTAATGGGTATTTCTTTCATGTAATTAACAAGAGTCCATGAGCTAGTGACGTATGGGATATACATTCCTACCAGGAGGGGCAAAGTTTCCCAAACCTTAAAATGCCTATAAATACACCCCTCACCACACCCACAAATCAGTTTTACAAACTTTGCCTCCAAGGGAGGTGGTGAAGTAAGTTTGTGCTAGATTCTACGTTGATATGCGCTCCGCAGCAAGTTGGAGCCCGGTTTTCCTCTCAGCGTGCAGTGAATGTCAGAGGGATGTGAGGAGAGTATTGCCTATTGAATGCAGTGATCTCCTTCTACGGGGTCTATTTCATAAGGTTCTCTGTTATCGGTCGTAGAGATTCATCTCTTACCTCCCTTTTCAGATCGACGATATACTCTTATATTTACCATTTCCTCTACTGATTCTCGTTTCAGTACTGGTTTGGCTTTCTACAAACATGTAGATGAGTGTCCTGGGGTAAGTAAGTCTTATTTTCTGTGACACTCTAAGCTATGGTTGGGCACTTTATTTATAAAGTTCTAAATATATGTATTCAAACATTTATTTGCCTTGACTCAGAATGTTCAACTTTCCTTATTTCAGACAGTCAGTTTCATATTTGGGATTATGCTTTAAATTATCATATTTTGTCTTACCTCAAAAATTTGACTTTTTTCCCTGTGGGCTGTTAGGCTCGCGGGGGCTGAAAATGCTTCATTTTATTGCGTCATTTTTGGCGCGGATTTTTTTTGGCGCAAAAATTCATTTCCGTTTCCGGCGTCATACGTGTCGCCGGAAGTTGCGTCATTTTTTGACGTTATTTTGCGCCAAAAATGTCGGCGTTCCGGATGTGGCGTCATTTTTGGCGCCAAAAGCATTTAGGCGCCAAATAATGTGGGCGTCTTATTTGGCGCCAAAAAATATGGGCGTCGCTTTTGTCTCCACATTATTTCAGTCTCATTTTCATTTGCTTCTGGTTGCTAGAAGCTTGATGTTTGGCATTTTTTTCCCATTCCTGAAACTGTCTTATAAGGAATTTGATTTATTTTGCTTTATATGTTGTTTTTTCTCTTACATATTGCAAGATGTCTCACGTTGCATCTGAGCCAGAAGATACTACAGGAAAACCACTGCCTGCTGGATCTACCAAAGCTAAGTGTATCTGCTGTAAACTTTTGGTAGCTATTTCTCCAGCTGTTGTTTGTATTAATTGTCATGACAAACTTGTTAAAGCAGATAATATTTCCTTTAGTGATGTACCATTGCCTGTTGCAGTTCCCTCAACATCTAAGGTGCAGAATGTTCCTGATAACATAAGAGATTTTGTTTCTGAATCCATAAAGAAGGCTTTGTCTGTTATTTCTCCTTCTAGTAAACGTAAAAAGTCTTTTAAATCTTCTCTCTCTACAGATGAATTTTTAAATGAACACCATCATTCTGATTCTTTGGACTCTTCTAGTTCAGAGGATTCTGTCTCAGAGATTGATGCTGATAAATCTTCATATTTATTTAAGATGGAATTTATTCGCTCTTTACTTAAAGAAGTACTAATTGCTTTAGAAATAGAGGATTCTAGTCCTCTTGATACTAATTCTATACGTTTGGATAAGGTTTTTAAAGCTCCTGCGGTTATTCCAGAAGTCTTTCCTGTTCCTAATGCTATTTCTGCAGTAATTGCTAAGGAATGGGATAAATTGGGTAATTCATTTACTCCTTCTAAACGTTTTAAGCAATTATATCCTGTTCCGCCTGACAGGTTAGAATTTTGGGACAAAATCCCTAAAGTTGATGGGGCTATTTCTACCCTTGCTAAACGTACTACCATTCCTACGTCAGATGGTACCTCGTTTAAGGATCCTTTAGATAGAAAAATTGAATCTTTTCTAAGAAAAGCTTATCTATGTTCAGGTAATCTTCTTAGACCTGCTATATCATTGGCTGATGTTGCTGCAGCTTCAACTTTTTGGTTGGAAACTCTAGCGCAACAAGTAACAAATCGTGATTCTCATGATATTATTATTCTTCTCCAGCATGCTAATAATTTCATCTGTGATGCCATTTTTGATATTATTAGAGTTGATGTTAGATTTATGTCTCTGGCTATCTTAGCCAGAAGAGCTTTATGGCTTAAGACTTGGAATGCTGATATGGCTTCTAAATCAACTCTACTTTCCATTTCTTTTCAGGGAAACAAATTATTTGGTTCTCAGTTGGATTCTATTATTTCAACTGTTACTGGTGGGAAAGGAACTTTTTTACCACAGGATAAAAAATCTAAAGGTAAAAACAGGGCTAACAATCGTTTTCGTTCCTTTCGTTTCAACAAAGAACAAAAGCCTGATCCTTCGTCCTCAGGAGCAGTTTCAGTTTGGAAACCATCTCCAGTCTGGAATAAATCCAAGCCTGCTAGAAAGGCAAAGCCTGCTTCTAAGTTCACATGAAGGTACGGCCCTCATTCCAGTTCAGCTGGTAGGGGGCAGGTTACGTTTTTTCAAAGAAATTTGGATCAAATCTGTTCACAATCTTTGGATTCAGAACATTGTTTCAGAAGGGTACAGAATTGGTTTCAAGATGAGACCTCCTGCAAAGAGATTTTTTCTTTCCCATGTCCCAGTAAATCCAGTGAAAGCTCAAGCATTTCTGAATTGTGTTTCAGATCTAGAGTTGGCTGGAGTAATTATGCCAGTTCCAGTTCCGGAACAGGGGATGGGGTTTTATTCAAATCTCTTCATTGTACCAAAGAAGGAGAATTCCTTCAGACCAGTTCTGGATCTAAAATTATTGAATCGTTATGTAAGGATACCAACGTTCAAGATGGTAACTGTAAGGACTATATTGCCTTTTGTTCAGCAAGGGAATTATATGTCCACAATAGATTTACAGGATGCATATCTGCATATTCCGATTCATCTAGATCATTATCAGTTCCTGAGATTCTCTTTTCTAGACAAGCATTACCAATTTGTGGCTCTACCGTTTGGCCTTGCTACAGCTCCAAGAATTTTCACAAAGATTCTCGGTGCCCTTCTGTCTGTAATCAGAGAACAGGGTATTGTGGTATTTCCTTATTTGGACGATATCTTGGTACTTGCTCCGTCTTTACATTTAGCAGAGTCTCATACGAATCGACTTGTGTTGTTTCTTCAAGATCATGGTTGGAGGATCAATTTACCAAAAAGTTCTTTGATTCCTCAAACAAGGGTAACCTTTCTGGGTTTCCAGATAGATTCAGTGTCCATGACTCTGTCTTTAACAGACAAGAGACGTCTAAAATTGATTACAGCTTGTCGAAACCTTCAGTCACAATCATTCCCTTCGGTAGCCTTATGCATGGAAATTCTAGGTCTTATGACTGCTGCATCGGACGCGATCCCCTTTGCTCGTTTTCACATGCGACCTCTTCAGCTCTGTATGCTGAACCAATGGTGCAGGGATTACACGAAGATATCTCAATTAATATCTTTAAAACCGATTGTTCGACACTCTCTAACGTGGTGGACAAATCACCATCGTTTAATTCAGGGGGCTTCTTTTGTTCTTCCGACCTGGACTGTAATTTCAACAGATGCAAGTCTCACAGGTTGGGGAGCTGTGTGGGGATCTCTGACGGCACAAGGAGTTTGGGAATCTCAGGAGGTGAGATTACCGATCAATATTTTGGAACTCCGTGCAATTTTCAGAGCTCTTCAGTTTTGGCCTCTTCTGAAGAGAGAATCGTTCATTTGTTTTCAGACAGACAATGTCACAACTGTGGCATACATCAATCATCAAGGAGGGACTCACAGTCCTCTGGCTATGAAAGAAGTATCTCGAATTTTGGTTTGGGCGGAATCCAGCTCCTGTCTAATCTCTGCGGTTCATATCCCAGGTGTAGACAATTGGGAAGCGGATTATCTCAGTCGCCAAACGTTGCATCCGGGCGAATGGTCTCTTCACCCAGAGGTATTTCTTCAGATTGTTCAATTGTGGGGGCTCCCAGAGATAGATCTGATGGCCTCTCATCTAAACAAGAAACTTCCCAGGTATCTGTCCAGATCCCGGGATCCTCAGGCGGAGGCAGTGGATGCATTATCACTTCCTTGGAAGTATCATCCTGCCTATATCTTTCCGCCTCTAGTTCTTCTTCCAAGAGTAATCTCCAAGATTCTGAGGGAATGCTCGTTTGTTCTGCTAATAGCTCCGGCATGGCCTCACAGGTTTTGGTATGCGGATCTTGTCCGGATGGCATCTTGCCAGCCATGGACTCTTCCGTTAAGACCAGACCTTCTGTCACAAGGTCCTTTTTTCCATCCGGATCTGAAATCCTTAAATTTAAAGGTATGGAGATTGAACGCTTGATTCTTGGTCATAGAGGTTTCTCTGACTCCGTGATTAATACTATGTTACAGGCTCGTAAATCTGTATCTCGAGAGATATATTATAGAGTCTGGAAGACTTATATTTCATGGTGTCTTTCTCATCATTTTTCTTGGCATTCTTTTAGAATACCGAGAATTTTACAATTTCTTCAGGATGGTTTGGATAAGGGTTTGTCCGCAAGTTCTTTGAAAGGACAAATCTCTGCTCTTTCTGTTCTTTTTCACAGAAAGATTGCTATTCTTCCTGATATTCATTGTTTTGTACAAGCTTTGGTTCGTATAAAACCTGTCATTAAGTCAATTTCTCCTCCTTGGAGTTTGAATTTGGTTCTGGGAGCTCTTCAAGCTCCTCCGTTTGAACCTATGCATTCATTGGACATTAAATTACTTTCTTGGAAAGTTTTGTTCCTTTTGGCCATCTCTTCTGCTAGAAGAGTTTCTGAATTATCTGCTCTTTCGTGTGAGTCTCCTTTTCTGATTTTTCATCAGGATAAGGCGGTGTTGCGAACTTCTTTTGAATTTTTACCTAAAGTTGTGAATTCCAACAACATTAGTAGAGAAATTGTGGTTCCTTCATTATGTCCTAATCCTAAGAATTCTAAGGAGAAATCATTGCATTCTTTGGATGTTGTTAGAGCTTTGAAATATTATGTTGAAGCTACGAAATCTTTCCGTAAGACTTCTAGTCTATTTGTTATCTTTTCCGGTTCTAGGAAAGGCCAGAAAGCTTCTGCCATTTCTTTGGCATCTTGGTTGAAATCTTTAATTCATCTTGCCTATGTTGAGTCGGGTAAAACTCCGCCTCAAAGAATTACAGCTCATTCTACTAGGTCAGTATCTACTTCCTGGGCGTTTAGGAATGAAGCTTCGGTTGACCAGATCTGCAAAGCAGCAACTTGGTCTTCTTTGCATACTTTTACTAAATTCTACCATTTTGATGTATTTTCTTCTTCTGAAGCAGTTTTTGGTAGAAAAGTTCTTCAGGCAGCGGTCTCAGTTTGAATCTTCTGCTTATGTTTTTTGTTAAACTTTATTTTGGGTGTGGATTATTTTCAGCAGGAATTGGCTGTCTTTATTTTATCCCTCCCTCTCTAGTGACTCTTGTGTGGAAAGATCCACATCTTGGGTAGTCATTATCCCATACGTCACTAGCTCATGGACTCTTGTTAATTACATGAAAGAAAACATAATTTATGTAAGAACTTACCTGATAAATTCATTTCTTTCATATTAACAAGAGTCCATGAGGCCCACCCTTTTTTGTGGTGGTTATGATTTTTTTGTATAAAGCACAATTATTCCAATTCCTTATTTTATATGCTTCGCACTTTTTCTTATCACCCCACTTCTTGGCTATTCGTTAAACTGATTTGTGGGTGTGGTGAGGGGTGTATTTATAGGCATTTTAAGGTTTGGGAAACTTTGCCCCTCCTGGTAGGAATGTATATCCCATACGTCACTAGCTCATGGACTCTTGTTAATATGAAAGAAATGAATTTATCAGGTAAGTTCTTACATAAATTATGTTTTTCTGTTCAAGCGAGGACTGGATTTTGAAATAATCATATATAAACCTCTGTGAGAGTTTTGATGAACGTTAGTGTCTGGAGATGCAGGAAAAGTTTTCCTGCGAACCGATCTAGACTATCTAACAGCTCCTGGGTAATCAGTGTTAACGAGTTACACTGCTTGCCTTTTTGCACTCAGGTCCCTGTCAGAATACAGCAGCAAAATTGTTACACTTTAGAGGCTGTGTCTGTTCCATTACATAGATCCTGGAGGGTAAGTCTGTTTTATTTTTACCTAAGGGAAAGACATAGTGGGTTTCTCGTTTCCTCTAAGGTTTATGCAGGGACTCCCATGGGTCATAGTGTGACACCATGTAGCCTCTATAGGATCCAGGGTTAATATCTCATTAGTTAGATTATTTTTGGAACAGTTTAAGGACTTTGCGTACTGCTTTGTTCCCTACAGGAACACTTGTTAAGGGTTTGGGCTCAATTTAGACCGGGTACTTTCGGCAATGGAACTTAATCACAGACAGGTTTCACTTTCGTTTTTGAAGATTGCGCAGCTCCTAATAGCTTTGTGCGCTTTCCTCATAGCAAGGGAGGTCCTTACTTGTGCACCAGGCCTGAAGCCTTTGCATTCAAACAATCTGCATATTCGCATCACAGATAAAGGAGTTTGCTATCCTCTAAGCCTTAATCCTATCCTGAATATCCTCAAGGAGAGATTCCACCTCAATAAGTTCTGACAGTCACACCAATAGGTGGCTGCCCATGCGACGCCAGCTACCGCGGGCTGGAACAAAAGATGGAAGATAAACCTGGATAAGAGTTCTTACACCAAATACCAGGGTGAATTTCCTGGGTACAGTCCATTGAGTCCATCCATATAGGTATCCATGAAGATCTTTCTAACAGATCAGAGATGTTGCAAGCCAGCAACAGCATGTCTTGCCCTCCAGGCCTCCTTAAGACCTTTAGTGGCCCAGTGCATGTATGTAATTGGGCTCATTGTGTCTTGTATGGGCATTATTCCTTTTGCCAGATTTAATCTGACCTTTACAACTATGCATGCTGAAACAATGAAACAGCGACCATTCAGACCGGTCTCAACAGATCATATTGGACAGCCTGTCTAGAGACACACACTCTTGGTGGCTCTGTAAAGATCACCTATCTCTAGGCACATGCATCTTGAGACCGCCATGGGAGATTGTGACTACGGAAGCCAGTCTTTCTGGCAGGGGGTTTGTTTGGGGTGCCAGGAAAGCACAGGTGGTTGTGGACCTAGGAAGAATCTATACTTCTGATCAATATCTTGGAACTTCGGGCAATCTTTTACGCTCTGAAGGCATGACCCCAACTAAGTTTGACCCAGTTTATCAGATTCCAATGAGACAATATAACTACAGTCGCTTACATAAACCACCAGGGAGGAACGAGAAGTTCCTTAGCGACGAAGGAGGTGTCTCCAATCTTAGAATGGGCAAAAGCCCATAACTATATTCTGTCAGAGATCCACATCCCGGGAGTGGAGAACTGAAAAGACAGCAGACAATCCTTTTACCCAGGGAAATAGTCCTTCCACCCTGAGGTGTTTGCAAAGATTTGCAGCAGATGGGGTATGCCGGAGATCGATCTTATGGCCTCTTGTCTCAATGCCAAGCTACCCAGGTAGGGTCGAGATCGAGGGATCCTCGAGCAGGATTAGTAGACGCTCTAGCCATTCCATGGAAGTTCAGACTCTTATCTCTTTTCTCCTCATGTAGTGGCCTGCATCAAGCATTAGCAGGCCTCTGTGATTCTAATTGCTCCATTCTGGCCTCGAAGGACCTGGTTCGCAGACCTGGTGAGAATGTCCTAATCTACTCCGTGTAGGTTACCTTATCGGAAGGACCTTTTAATACAGGGTCCTTTCATACATCAAAATCTAGATTCTCTGAGGCTGACTGCGTGGAAAATTAACATTTAGTCTTAGCCAAGCGAGGATTCTCTGATTGTGTCATATACACATTGATTCAGGCTTGTAAGCCGGTAACTCGGCAAAATCTACCGTAAGGTGTTGCGGACTTACCTGCACTGGTATGAGGAACGTGTTTTTTCTTGGCATAAGGTTAAAGTTGCTAGAATTTTATTTTTTCTCTGACAGATTGGATCGGTCTTACTACACTAGAGGTTAGCTGACCTTTTGGATGTACAGTCCTTTGTTAAGGCTCTGAATAGGATCAGACCTGTGGCTCTGCCATGGAGCCTCAATCTTGTTCTTCGTGTTTTGCAACAGGCTCAGTTTGGGTCCATGCATGTTGTTGATCTTAAACTGTTATCTTGGAAAGTTTTGTTGGCCATTGCCTCAGCTCACAGAGTCTGAGAATTCGGCTTTACAGTGTGATTCCCCCTTACCTTGTTTTCCATGCCGATAAGGCGGTTTTACGTACTAAGTTAGGTTTCCTTCCGAAGGTAGTATCAGATCATAACATCAATCAAGAGATTGTCATTCCTTCCTTTCTTTTTCAAGATACAATGAGTCCACGGATTTCATCCTTGTGGGATATCGCCTCCTGGTCAGCAGGAGGAGGCAAAGAGCACCACAGCAAATCTGTATAAATAGCTCCTCCCTTCCCTCCCAGCCCAGTCATTCTCTTTGCCTGTGTTAGATAGGAGATGGGAAAGTGAGGTTCCATTTTTGTGTACTAATCTTCTTTCTCAGACGGACCGTCTGTTACATAATTTAGGTGTGGTCCATGCTTTAAAGTTCTTCTTACTAGCTGCTAAGGACTGTCATCCATAACCACCTTGGTTTGTGTTTTTTTCTGGGAAACGTAGGGGTCAGATAGCTGCGACTACCTCTTTCTTTATGGCTGATGAGTATCATCCATTTTGCATTTGGGACTGCTGGACGGCAGTCTCCTGAAAGAATTACGGCTCATTCCACTAGGGCTGTGGCTTCCTCTTGGGCATTCCACAATGATGCTTCTGTTGAACAGATTTGCGAGGCTGCGACTTGGTCATATCTTCACACTTTTTCCAAATTTGTTACCTTTGCCTCGAATGAGGCTGTTTTTGGGAGGAAAGTTCTTCAAGCACTGGTGCCTTCCGTTTAGGTTCCCTGTCTTGTCCCTCCTGTTTCATCAGTGTACTATAGCTTTGGTATTGTATCTCACAAGTAAGGATGAAATCCTTGGACTCATCGTATCTTGAAAAAGAAAAGGAAATTTATGCTTACCTGATAAATTTATTTCTTTTTCGATACAATGAGTCCACGGCCCGCCCTGTTCTATGAGACAGGTTATTATATTTTTGTTAAACTTCAGACACCTCTGCACCTTAGCTTTTTTCCTTTCTCTTCCTAACTTCGGTCGAATGACTGGGTTGGGAGGGAAGGGAGGAGCTATTTATACAGCTTTGCTGTGGTACTCTTTGCCTCCTCCTGCTGACCAGGAGGCGATATCCCACAAGTAAGGATGAAATCCGTGGACTCATCGTATCGAAAAAGAAATAAATTTATCAGGTAAGCATAAATTTCCTTTGTCCCAATCCTCCTTCCGCAAAGGAGCCTTTGTTTCACAATCTGGATGTGGTTTGTGCCTTAAAGTTCTACCTTCAGGCTACGAAGGGGTTCAGACAATCTTCATCTTTGTTATTTATGCGGGTAGACACAAGGGCCACTGCGACTTCCTTGTTTTTTTTGGTGGAGGAGTATCACCCGCTTAGCTTATGAGAAAGTGGAACAGCAGCCTCCTGAGAGG
>NW_026512116.1:87810-130925 GCF_027579735.1 Bombina bombina
AAAAGGCCAGAAAGCTTCTGCCATTTCTTTGGCATCTTGGTTGAAATCTTTAATTCATCTTGCCTATGTTGAGTCGGGTAAAACTCCGCCTCAGAGAATTACAGCTCATTCTACTAGGTCAGTTTCTACTTCCTGGGCGTTTAGGAATGAAGCTTCGGTTGACCAGATCTGCAAAGCAGCTACTTGGTCCTCTTTGCATACTTTTACTAAATTCTACCATTTTGATGTATTTTCTTCTTCTGAAGCAGTTTTTGGTAGAAAAGTACTTCAGGCAGCGGTTTCAGTTTGAATCTTCTGCTTATGTTTTTCGTTAAACTTTATTTTGGGTGTGGATTATTTTCAGCTGGAATTGGCTGTCTTTATTTTATCCCTCCCTCTCTAGTGACTCTTGCGTGGAAGATCCACATCTTGGGTAGTCATTATCCCATACGTCACTAGCTCATGGACTCTTGCTAATTACATGAAAGAAAACATAATTTATGTAAGAACTTACCTGATAAATTCATTTCTTTCATATTAGCAAGAGTCCATGAGGCCCGCCCTTTTTTTGTGGTGGTTATGATTTTGTATAAAGCACAATTATTCCAATTCCTTATTTTATATGCTTTCGCACTTTTTTATCACCCCACTTCTTGGCTATTCGTTAAACTGAATTGTGGGTGTGGTGAGGGGTGTATTTATAGGCATTTTGAGGTTTGGGAAACTTTGCCCCTCCTGGTAGGAATGTATATCCCATACGTCACTAGCTCATGGACTCTTGCTAATATGAAAGAAATGAATTTATCAGGTAAGTTCTTACATAAATTATGTTTTTTGAATTTTCTTTTTCTGTAATGATAATATAAAACTGCATAAAACTTGGAAATTACAGCTATATATTTTAAAGGTTGGGAGATAATAAGTTAACAAGGTGGTATAACTTCAAAAGAGTTACAAATAGGGCTCTGCCTTACATGTAGCCAAGACATACCATCTAAATACTGAGTAAAATGTTAGGCTACACTGAAACTTGGAGATTACCACTATGCGTTAATATATTAAAAGGGTTGGGAGATGATAGGTAAATACTTGTGAACATTTAACAGGGTAGTAGGACGGTATATCAGTGAGAAAATACGTAGATAGGACTCCACCTTGCCCGAACTCAAAATATGCTGTTTAGATACTAATGGAAATATAAAGCAACTCTGGAATTTAGGGATTACAACTATGTAATGATATATTGCAAGGATAGGTAGGTAAAAGGAGGCTATATATAAAACAAGAAGAGCTGCTCCATATGGTAATTCCCTAGACCCAATCCACAAATACATAGCATGCACATATAATAAATGAAGATCCCATTAGAGCATATTGGGAAAAAGATGATCTGTCCCCAATTACCAAATGTATATTTTACAACAATATGCCAACCAAAACCTTTACAAAAAGCTGATGGAAGTTAATAAAAAATGAAAAGAAAGTAAACCAATAAGAAGGTGGGATACCCGCCGCCACGGCCGCTGGCAACAAGACCCCCCTTTAGACTAATATATTTAGACTAATATATTACACCATTGGAGGTAAAGGTAGGTATAAAGGCTATGGGACATTTGAGGTAATGGCATACTCAGCCATCTCTGAACCTATCTATGGGCATCTAGGGAAAAGGGCTAGTGTAAACACTCTTAAGTTAAGGGTGAACCTAAGTGCATATTATGGAGCAGTAAATAATACCCAAATAGACATTGCAGTGGACCTGCAAACCTTCAGCAAATGATCATTAATTGGCTATATGTATGTTACCAATGTGCATTGCTAAAATGGGGCTGCGACTATGACTTACAAAGAGTAGGGTACCGTGTTGTGAGAATTAGCATCTGTATGTACACAGAACATTGATAAACATCAGATGGATCATAAACATTGTAGGGGATCAGCAATCTGTGAGCGGATCGTGTGGAAATAGAGAGACAGACAAAATATTCCAGCTGGGCTCCAGCAGACACATGTTGATACTAACGCTAGATCCTCTGAGCTTATGCTACAATAACCAGTCCGATATGTAAGGAGAAAGAGAATACCAAAGTCTCAGCATGGACTTAGTAAATCTGTACTGGTAGTGATATCGGGTCTCCCCTACTCGCACTGCAATAGTCTCCAGGAGCAGTCCTGTGCCACAAACATCTTGGGCATCAATTAAGTGTTGCCCTCCGGGATCCCAATTTAGGCTCAGCAGAGCTTTGTAAAAGCAGGCACCTGAGAGGCAGGAGGTTTGTAAGGTGTGCGCTGCTTTCAATTGTGTGGGGTTGTTGGTCTGAGTACAGTTCCCTGCTAATGGCCCCCTGGTATCATATTTTACGGATAACTGTTGTGCAGCAAGGTTTGAGCCTATTATACCGTCCTCCGTTCTTACCGCAGGGAGTATGTCATGGGTCTGCCAGGGTGCAATTGTTTGTCCCGTTCCATCAGTGGGGATCGCATATGAATCCCCTTTAAAAGTGTTCCAAGGCTGTGATAGATTTGAATCATGCTTTACGGTTGTAGCCTCCTTTGTCGGGGGTAGAGCAGGGGAGGTCTCCGTGTAGTTCCCAAAGCGATTTGCCAGCTCTGTAGACCCTGCGATCACTTCTTCCGTAGTGGTACCGGGGGCGAGAGGTAGGCGCCGGGGCCCCAAAGCGCCACCTCCCCCCCCCCCTTCCATATCAGCAGGCTTAAGGTGCAATAATTGTGGGACCGGGCCACTGCCACAAACGAATGTTAGGCTGTTTAGCGTGTCTGCTAGAGCAGCGTAGTGACCATCAATCAGATTGCGTATCTCCCCTAATAAATAGTAGGGTATCTCCATAGTGTATATGTGGTGGTGCTCCTTTGGCAGACGATTGATACACAATAAATCCAGTAAGATCTCGTAATCGGCACTTCGTGCCTCCTAACGACAAGGCCCAACTGTGCCTCGCCGAGGGTGTAGAAAAAAAAGGCCTCAACCTTCCACTGTGCTCCGGGAGCTCAAAACTGCAGATATCTCGTCGATATTGGGCTCATCAAATGCAGGTTGTTTAGTAAGATAAAGATCTATTAGTATACCTAATGATTGAGCTGTTTAGAAAGTTATTTCAGTGAGAAATGGATAAAATGCAGGAGCAGTATGGAATTATGCAGCCTATCATGGCTGCCACCCGGAAGTTCCCCATGGCGTCCTAATTTAACCGCAAACTTCTGGCTTATTGAGCCAAGTTAGAGATCCAAGGGCTCACATGATAGATGCTCTAGTCTGCCCTTGGAACTTTCGTCTGGCCTATCTACTATAATTCCTCAGTTTGTTCTTCTTCTAAGAGGGATTGCAAGAATCAAACAAATCGGCTTCTGTAATTTTCATAGCTCCAGCGTGGCCCTGCAGAACTTGGTATGTGGACCTAATACATATGCCATCTCTTCCTCCATGAGCTGTACCCCTAAGGAAAAATATGTCTCAAGGACCCCTGTATCTTCCGGATCTCAAATCTCTGAATTTGATGGCGTGGAGGTTGGACTAGTTCTCAAATACAGAGGTTTCTCAGATTCTGTTCTCTACTGCAAGACAGTTAAACAATGTTTGTTTTTTAAAGCTTACCTTAGGCCATCATCTCTGCATACTTGGAGGTTCTATTTTTTAAAAAATTTCTTGCGCAAAATCACACGCATTGGCTATTCTTTATAGTGCTTTAAAGGGTCAGATTTCTGCATTATTGGTTTTGTTTCACAAAAAACTGGCCAAATTACGTAATTAAACTTTTTCATGTAATTAGCAAGAGTCCATGAGCTAGTGACGTATGGGATATACATTCCTACCAGGAGGGGCAAAGTTTCCCAAACCTCAAAATGCCTATAAATACACCCCTCACCACACCCACAAATCAGTTTTACAAACTTTGCCTCCTGTGGAGGTGGTGAAGTAAGTTTGTGCTAGATTCTACGTTGATATGCGCTCTGCAGCAGGTTAGAGCCCGGTTTTCCTCTCAGCGTGCAGTGAATGTCAGAGGGATGTGAAGAGAGTATTGCCTATTTGAATTCAATGATCTTTTTCTACGGGGTCTATTTCATAGGTTCTCTGTTATCGGTCGTAGAGATTCATCTCTTACCTCCCTTTTCAGATCGACGATATACTCTTATATATACCATTACCTCTTCTGATTCTCGTTTCAGTACTGGTTTGGCTTTCTACTACATGTAGATGAGTGTCCTGGGGTAAGTAAGTCTTATTTTTGTGACACTCTAAGCTATGGTTGGGCACTTTTATATAAAGTTCTAAATATTTGTGTTTAAACATTTATTTGCCTTCATTCAGGATGTTCAATATTCCTTATTTCAGACAGTCAGTTTCATTATTTGGGATAATGCATTTGAATAATCATTTTTTTCTTACCTTAAAATTTGACTTTTTCCCTGTGGGCTGTTTAGGCTTGCGGGGGCTGAAAATGCTTAATTTTATTGCATCATTCTTGGCGCTGACTTTTTTGGCGCAAAAAAATTTCTTTATTTCCGGCGTCATACTTGTCACTGGAAGTTGCGTCATTTTTGACGTTTTTGCGCCAAAAATTTCGGCGTTACCGGATGTGGCATCATTTTTGGCGCTAAAAGCATTTAGGCGCCAAATAATGTGGGCGTCTTTTTTGGAGCTAAAAATATGGGCGTCATTATTGTCTCCACATTATTTAAGTCTCATTGTTTATTTGCTTCTGGTTGCTAGAAGCTTGTTCACTGGCATTTTTTCCCATTCCTGAAACTGTCATTTAAGGAATTTGATCAATTTTGCTTTATATGTTGTTTTTTCTATTACATATTGCAAGATGTCTCAGATTGACCCTGAATCAGAAGATACTTCTGGAAAATTGCTGCCTGATGCTGGACCTACCAAAGTTAAGTGTATTTGCTGTAAACTTGTGGTATCTGTTCCTCCAGCTTTTGTTTGTAATGAATGTCATGACAAACTTGTTAATGGAGATAATATTTCCTTTAGTAATGTTACATTACCTGTTGTTGTTCCATCAACATCTAATACTCAGAGTGTTCCTGTTAACATAAGAGATTTTGTTTCTACATCCATTAAGAAGGCTATGTCTGTTATTCCTCCTTCTAGTAAACGTAAAAGGTCTTTTAAAACTTCTCATTTTTCAGATGAATTTTTAAATGAACATCA
This sequence comes from Bombina bombina, assembly GCF_027579735.1. Classification (NCBI taxonomy): domain Eukaryota; kingdom Metazoa; phylum Chordata; class Amphibia; order Anura; family Bombinatoridae; genus Bombina; species Bombina bombina. The sequence goes on from NW_026512116.1 coordinate 92,969, forward strand.
TCATTCTGATAATGATTCCTCTGGTTCAGAGGATTCTGTTTCAGAGGTTGATGCTGATAAATCTTCATATTTATTCAAAATGGAATTTATTCGTTCTTTACTTAAAGAAGTTTTAATTGCATTAGAAATAGAGGATTCTGGTCCTCTTGATACTAAATCTAAACGTTTAAATAAGGTTTTTAAATCTCCTGTAGTTATTCCAGAAGTTTTTCCTGTCCCTGATGCTATTTCTGAAGTAATTTCCAGGGAATGGAATAATTTGGGTAATTCATTTACTCCTTCTAAACGTTTTAAGCAATTATATCCTGTGCCATCTGACAGATTAGAGTTTTGGGACAAAATCCCTAAGGTTGATGGGGCTATCTCTACTCTTGCTAAACGTACTACTATTCCTACGGCAGATGGTACTTCCTTTAAGGATCCTTTAGATAGGAAAATTGAATCCTTTCTAAGAAAAGCTTACTTATGTTCAGATAATCTTCTTAGACCTGCTATATCTTTAGCGAATTTTTCTGCAGCTTCAACTTTTTGGTTAGAAGCTTTAGCGCAACAAGTAACAGATCATAATTCTCATAGCATTGTTAATCTTCTTCAACATGCTAATTTTATTTGTGATGCCATCTTTGATATCATTAGGGTTGATGTCAGGTATATGTCTCTAGCTATTTTAGCTAGAAGAGCTTTATGGCTTAAAACTTGGAATGCTGATATGTCTTCTAAGTCAACTTTGCTTTCCCTTTCTTTCCAGGGTAATAAATTATTTGGTTCACAGTTGGATTCTATTATTTCAACTGTTACTGGGGGGAAAGGAACTTTTTTACCACAGGATAAAAAATCTAAAGGTAAATTTAGGTCTAATAATCGTTTTCGTTCCTTTCGTCACAATAAGGAACAAAAGCCTGATCCTTCCCCTACAGGAGCGGTATCAGTGTGGAAACCATCTCCAGTCTGGAATAAATCCAAGCCTTTTAGAAAGCCAAAGCCAGCTCCCAAGTCAACATGAAGGTGCGGCCCTCATTCCAGCCCAGCTGGTAGGGGGCAGATTACGATTTTTCAAAGAAATTTGGATCAATTCGATTCACAATCTTTGGATTCAGAACATTGTTTCAGAAGGGTACAGAATAGGCTTCAAGATAAGGCCTCCTGCAAGAAGATTTTTTCTTTCCCGTGTCCCAGTAAATCCAGTGAAGGCTCAAGCATTTCTGAAATGTTTCAGATCTAGAGTTGGCTGGAGTAATTATGCCAGTTCTGGAACAGGGGCTGGGGTTTTACTCAAATCTCTTCATTGTACCAAAGAAGGAGAATTCCTTCAGATCAGTTCTGGATTTAAAAATATTGAATCATTATGTAAGGATACCAACATTCAAAATGGTAACTATAAGGACTATTCTGCCTTTTGTTCAGCAAGGGCATTATATGTCCACAATAGATTTACAGGATGCATATCTGCATATTCCGATTCATCCAGATCACTATCAGTTTCTGAGATTCTCTTTCCTAGACAAGCATTACCAGTTTGTGGCTCTGCCTTTTGGCCTAGCTACAGCTCCAAGAATTTTTACAAAGGTTCTCGGTGCCCTTCTGTCTGTAATCAGAGAACAGGGTATTGTGGTATTTCCTTATTTGGACGATATCTTGGTACTTGCTCAGCCTTCACATTTAGCAGAATCTCATACAAATCGACTTGTATTGTTTCTTCGATAACATGGTTGGAGGATCAATTTACGAAAAAGTTAATTGATTCCTCAGACAAGGGTAACCTTTTTTAGGTTTCCAGATAGATTCAGTGTCCATGACTCTGTCTCTGACAGAGAAGAGACGTCTAAAATTGGTTTCAGCTTGTCGAAACCTTCAGTCTCAATCATTCCCTTCGGTAGCCTTATGCATGGAAATTCTAGGTCTTATGACTGCTGCATCGGACGCGATCCCCTTTGCTCGTTTTCACATGTGACCTCTTCAGCTTTGTATGCTGAACCAGTGGTGCAGGGATTATACAAAGATATCTCAATTAATATATTTAAAACCGATTGTACGACATTCTCTGACGTGGTGGACAGACCACCATAGTTTAGTTCAGGGGGCTTCTTTTGTTCTTCCAACCTGGACTGTGATTTCAACAGATGCAAGTCTGATAGGTTGGGGAGCTGTTTGGGGGTCTCTGACAGCACAAGGGGTTTGGGAATCTCAGGAGGTGAGATTACCGATCAATATTTTGGAACTCCGTGCAATTTTCAGAGCTCTTCAGTCATGGCCTCTTCTAAAGAGAGAGTCGTTCATTTGTTTTCAGACGGACAATGTCACAACTGTGGCATATGTCAATCATCAAGGAGGGACTCACAGTCCTCTGGCTATGAAAGAAGTATCTCGAATACTGGTATGGGCGGAATCCAGCTCCTGTCTAATTTCTGCGGTTCATATCCCAGGTATAGACAATTGGGAAGCGGATTATCTCAGTCACTAAACGTTACATCCATGCGAATGGTCTCTTCACCCAGAGGTATTTCTTCAGATTGTTCAAATGTGGGGACTTCCAGAAATAGATCTGATGGCTTCTCATCTAAACAAGAAGCTTCCCAGGTATCTGTCCAGATCCAGGGATCCTCAGGCGGAGGCAGTGGATGCATTGTCACTTCCTTGGAAGTATCATCCTGCCTAAATCTTTCCGCCTCTAGTTCTTCTTCCAAGAGTAATTTCCAAAATTCTAAAGGAGTGCTCGTTTGTTCTTCTGGTGGCTCCAGCATGGCCTCACAGGTTTTGGTATGCGGATCTTGTCCGGATTGCCACTTGCCAACCGTGGACTCTTCCGTTAAGACCAGACCTTCTATTGCAAGGTCCTTTTTTCCATCAGGATCTCAAATCCTTAAATTTGAAGGTATGGAGATTGAACGCTTGATTCTCAGTCATAGAGGTTTCTCTGACTCTATGATTAATACTATGTTACAGGCTCGTAAATCTGTATCTAGGAAGATATATTATCGAGTCTGGAAGATTTACATTTCTTGGTGTCTTTCTCATCATTTTTCTTGGCATTCTTTTAGAATTCCTAGAATTTTACAGTTTCTTCAGGATGGTTTGGATAAAGGTTTGTCTGCAAGTTCCTTGTAAGGACAAATCTCTGCTCTTTCTGTTCTTTTTCACAGAAAGATTGCTAGTCTTCCTGATATTCATTGTTTTGTACAAGCTTTGGTTCGTATAAAACCTGTTATTAAGTCAATTTCTCCTCCTTGGAGTTTGAATTTGGTTCTGGGGGCTCTTCAAGCTCCTCCGTTTGAACCTATGCATTCGCTGGACATTAAATTACTTTCTTGTAAAGTTTTGTTTCTTTTGGCCATCTCTTCTGCTAGAAGAGTTTCTGAATTATCTGCTCTTTCTTGTGAGTCTCCTTTTCTGATTTTTCATCAGGATAAGGCGGTGTTGCAAACTTCTTTTAAATTTTTACCTAAGGTTGTGAATTCTAACAACATTAGTAGAGAAATTGTGGTTCCTTCATTGTGTCCTAATCCTAAGAATTCTAAGGAAAAATCGTTGCATTCTTTGGATGTAGTTAGAGCTTTGAAATATTATGTTGAAGCTACTAAAAATTTCCGAAAGACTTCTAGTCTATTTGTTATCTTTTCTAGGTTCTAGGAAAGGTCAGAAGACCTCTGCCATTTCTTTGGCGTCTTGGTTAAAGTCTTTGATTCATCATGCTTATGTCGAGTCGGGTAAAACTCCGCCTCAAAGGATTACAGCTCATTCTACTAGGTCTGTTTCTACTTCCTGGACGTTTAGGAATGAAGCTTCGGTTGATCAGATTTGCAAAGCAGCAACTTGGTCTTCTTTGCATACTTTTACTAAATTCTACCATTTTGATGTGTTCTTCTTCTGAAGCAGTTTTTGGTAGAAAAGTACTTCAGGCAGCTGTTTCAGTTTGATTCTTATTCTTATAATTTCAGTTTTTTTCATTATAAGATTTAAACTTTATTTCTTCTGTTAAGTGTGATCAGTCCACGGGTCATCATTACTTGTGGGATATTAACTGCTCCCCTACAGGAAGTGCAAGAGGATTCACCCAGCAGAGTTGCTATATAGCTCCTCCCCTCTACGTCACCTCCAGTCATTCTCTTGCACCCAACGACTAGATAGGATGTGTGAGAGGACTATGGTGATATATTTAGTTTTTATATCTTCAATCAAAAGTTTGTTATTTTATAATAGCACCGGAGTGTGTTATTCCTTCTCTGGTAGAATTTGAAGAAGAATCTACCTGAGTTTTTCTATGATTTTAGCCGGAGTAGTTAAGATCATATTGCTGTTTCTCGGCCATCTGAGGAGAGGTAAACTTCAGACCAGGGGACAGCAGGCAGATTAATCTGCAAAGAGGTATGTAGCAGTTTATTATTTTCTGACATGGAATTGATGAGAAAATCCTGCCATACCGTTATAATGTAAACTCAGCCTTGAATGCAGTAGATGTAGCTGATATCAGGCTGTCATGTATGTATATTTTACACTTCAGTTTTCTGGGAAATGGTACTTCTCTGGCTTTTAAACGGTATACATAGACTTAACCTATTTTGCAGGGACTTGCAATAGGTTTTAAATGACAATTAATTATTGAGGTAAAACGTTTTTTTGCTGGCATGTAAAAACGTTTTTTTCTCTGAGGTACTGGGTGAAAAAATATTTTGGGCACTTTTTTTCCACTTGGCAATAGTTTTGATTTAAATTAGAGCAGTTCACTGATCCCTCTCACTGTTATGTGTGTGGGGGAGGGGCCATTTTGGTGCTTTCACTATGCATCAGAAAAAACTCAGTCAGAGGTTCATTTTCTTCCTGCATGATCCGGTTCATCTCTACAGAGTTCAGGGATCTCAAAAGCCTTTTTTGAGGGAAGTAGCAGAGCTGTGCTGAGGGTATTGACTGTGATATAAAAAACGTTTATTTGTGTGTTTTTTTCTGCTGCCTGAGTTAGTTATCATTTGCTGAGGGGAACAATCCTTTGCTAAAACTGTATATTCTGACAAAGATTGATGCTATAACTTAATTATTTTATCTGTTATAATATTTTTCTGTGCTTCTTAAAGGCACAGTTCGTTTTCATATTATTTGTAAATTACTTTGAAAAGTATTTCCAAGTTGCTGTTTATTTGCTAGTGTGTTAAACATGTCTGATTCAAAGGAATATCTCTGTGCTATATGTGTTAATGCCAAAGTGGAGCCCAATAGAAATTTATGTACTAAATGTATTGATGCTACTTTAAAAAATAGTCAATCTGTACAAATTGAACATATTTCACCAAACAACGAGGGGAGAGTTATGCCGACTAACTCGCCTCACGTGTCAGTACCTGCATCTCCCGCTCAGGAGGTGCGTGATATTGTAGCGCCGAGTGCATCTGGGCGGCCATTACAAATCACATTACAAGATATGGCTACTGTTATGACTGAAGTTTTGGCTAAACTACCAGAACTAAGAGGTAAACGTGATCACTCTGGGATGAGAACAGAGTGCGCTGATAATGCAAGGGCCATGTCTGATACTGCGTCACAGTTTGCAGAACGTGAAGACGGAGAGCTTCATTCTGTGGGTGACGGTTCTGATCCAAATAAACTGGACTCAGACATTTAAAATTTTAAATTTAAGCTTGAGAACCTCCGTGTGTTACTAGGGGAGGTATTAGCGGCTCTGAATGATTGTAACACAGTTGCAATCCCAGAAAAAATGTGTAGGTTGGATAAATATTTTGCGGTACCGACGAGTACTGACGTTTCTCCTATACCTAAGAGACTTACTGACATTGTTACTAAGGAGTGGGATAGACCTGGTGTGCCTTTCTCACCCCCTCCTATATTCAGAAAAATGTTTCCAATAGACGCCGCCACACGGGACTTATGGCAAATGGTCCCTAAGGTGGAGGGAGCAGTTTCTACTTTAGCTAAGCGTACCACTATCCCAGTGGAGGATAGCTGTGCTTTTTCAGATCCAATGGATAAAAAATTAGAGGGTTACCTTAAGAAAATGTTTGTTCAACAAGGGTTTATATTGCAACCTCTTGCATGTATTGCGCCTGTCACGGCTGCAGCAGCATTTTGGTTTGAGTCTCTGGAAGAGACACTTCAATCATCCACACTAGATGACATCACACACAAACTTAAATTCCTTAAGTTAGCTAATTCATTTATTTCAGATGCCGTAGTACATTTAACTAAACTTGCGGCTTAAAATTCAGGATTTGCCATTCAGGCACGCAGAGCTCTGTGGCTAAAATCCTGGTCAGCTGATGTTACGTCTAAATCTAAATTGCTTAATATTCCTTTCAAAGGGCAGACCTTATTCGGGCCCGGCTTGAAAGAGATTATTGATGACATTACAGGAGGTAAAGGTCATGCCCTGCCTCAGGACAAGGCCAAAGCCAAGGCTAGACAGTCCAATTTTCATTCCTTTCGTAATTTCAAAGCAGGAGCAGCATCAACTTCCTCTGCACCAAAACAGGAAGGAGCTGTTGCTCGCTACAGACAAGGCTGGAAACCTAACCAGTCCTGGAACAGGGGCAAACAGGCCAGAAAACCTGCTGCTGCCCCTAAGACAGCATGAATTGAGGGCCCCCGATCCGGGACCGGATCTAGTGGGGGGCAGACTTTCCCTCTTCGCCCAGGCTTGGGCAAGAGATGTTCAGGATCCCTGGGCGTTAGAGATCATATCTCAGGGATACCTTCTGCACTTCAAATCCTCTCCCCCAAGAGGGAGATTTCATCTGTCAAGGTTGTCAACAAACCTAACAAAGAAGGAAGCGTTTCTACGCTGCGTACAAGATCTTTTATTAATGGGAGTGATCCATCCAGTTCCGCGGTTGGAACAAGGACAAGGGTTTTACTCAAATCTGTTTGTAGTTCCCAAAAAAGAGGGAACCTTCAGGCCAATCTTGGATTTAAAGATCCTAAACAAATTCCTAAGATTTCCATCGTTCAAGATGGAAACTATTCGAACAATTTTGACCATGATCCAAGAGGGTCAGTACATGACCACAGTGGATTTAAAGGATGCTTACCTTCACATACCGATTCACAGAAGTCATTACCGGTATCTAAGGTTTGCCTTTTTAGACAGGCATTACCAGTTTGTAGCTCTTCCATTCGGACTGGCTACGGCTCCAAGAATCTTCACAAAGGTTCTGGGCACTCTTCTGGCGGTACTAAGACCGCGAGGAATTTCAGTAACTCCGTACTTAGACGACATACTGATACAAGCTTCAAGCTTTCAAACTGCCAAATCTCATACAGAGATAGTATTGGCATTTCTAAGGTCGCATGGATGGAAAGTGAACGAAGAGAAAAGTTCTCTCTTTCCACTCACAAGAGTTCCCTTCCTGGGGACTCTGATAGATTCTGTAGAAATGAAGATTTACCTGACAGAGGACAGGTTAACAAAACTTCTAAATGCATGCCGTGTCCTTCATTCCATTCAAGAGACCAGAAATTCTCTTCTATGGTGGCTTTATCGGCCACATCTGTCCAGGGGAATGCCATTCAGCAGGCCAGACTGGTCAATTGTAACAACAGACGCCAGCCTACTAGGTTGGGGCGCTGTCTGGAATTCTCTGAAGGCTCAGGGACTATGGAATCAGGAGGAGAGTCTTCTTCCAATAAACATTCTGGAATTGAGAGCAGTCCTCAATGCTCTTCTGGCTTGGCCCCAGTTAGCAACTCGGGGGTTCATCAGGTTCCAGTCGGACAACATCACGACTGTAGCTTATATCAACCATCAGGGAGGGACAAGAAGCTCCCTAGCAATGATGGAAGTATCGAAGATAATTCGCTGGGCAGAGTCTCACTCTTGCCACCTGTCTGCAATCCACATCCCGGGAGTGGAGAACTGGAAGGCGGATTTCTTAAGTCGTCAGACTTTTCATCCGGGGGAGTGGGAACTTCATCCAGAGGTCTTTGCCCAAATACTTCGACGTTGGGGCAAACCAGAGATAGATCTCATGGCGTCTCGACAGAACGCCAAGCTTCCGCGCTACGGGTCCAGATCCAGGGATCCGGGAGCGGTCCTGATAGATGCCTTGACAGCACCATGGACCTTCAGGATGGCTTATGTGTTTCCACCTTTCCCGATGCTTCCTCGATTGATTGCCAGAATCAAACAGGAGAAAGCATCAGTGATTCTAATAGTGCCTGCATGGCCACGCAGGACTTGGTATACAGATCTGGTGGACATGTCATTCTGTCCACCTTGGTCGTTACCTCTGAAACAGGACCTTCTGATTCAGGGTCCTTTTCAAACATCAAAATCTAACTTCTCTGAAGCTGACTGCTTGGAAATTGAACGCTTGATCTTATCAAAGCGTGGTTTTTCTGAGTCAGTTATTGATACCTTAATACAGGCTAGGAAGCCTGTTACCAGAAAGATTTACCATAAAATATGGCGTAAATACCTATATTGGTGCGAATCCAAAGGTTACTCTTGGAGTAAGGTTAGGATTCCTAGGATATTGTCTTTTCTACAAGAAGGTTTAGAAAAGGGGTTATCCGCTAGTTCCTTAAAGGGACAGATCTCAGCTCTGTCCATTCTGTTACACAAGCGTCTGTCAGAAGTTCCAGACGTTCAGGCTTTTTGTCAGGCTTTGGCCAGGATTAAACCTGTGTTTAAAGCTGTGGCTCCACCATGGAGTTTAAACCTTGTTCTTAACGTTTTACAGGGTGTTCCGTTTGAACCCCTTCATTCCATTGATATAAAGTTGTTATCTTGGAAAGTTCTATTTTTAATGGCTATTTACTCGGCTCGAAGAGTCTCTGAGTTATCAGCCTTACATTGTGATTCTCCTTATTTGATTTTTCACTCGGATAAGGTAGTTCTGCGTACTAAGCCTGGGTTCTTACCTAAGGTAGTCACTAACAGGAATATCAATCAGGAGATTGTTGTTCCATCCTTGTGCCCAAATCCTTCTTCGAGGAAGGAACGTCTTTTGCACAATCTGGATGTAGTTCGTGCCCTTAAATTTTATTTACAGGCAACTAAAGATTTTCGACAAACGTCTTCCCTGTTTGTCGTTTACTCTGGTCAGAGGAGAGGTCAAAAAGCTTCTGCTACCTCTCTCTCTTTTTGGCTTCGTAGCATAATTCGTTTAGCTTATGAGACTGCTGGACAGCAGCCTCCTGAAAGAATTACAGCTCATTCCACTAGAGCTGTGGCTTCCACTTGGGCCTTTAAGAATGAGGCCTCTGTTGAACAGATTTGCAAGGCTGCAACTTGGTCTTCGCTTCATACTTTTTCCAAATTTTACAAATTTGACACTTTTGCTTCCTCGGAGGCTATTTTTGGGAGAAACGTTCTTCAGGCAGTGGTTCCTTCTGTATAAAGAGCCTGCCTATCCCTCCCGTCATCCGTGTACTTTTGCTTTGGTATTGGTATCCCAGAAGTAATGATGACCCGTGGACTGATCACACTTAACAGAAGAAAACATAATTTATGCTTACCTGATAAATTCCTTTCTTCTGTAGTGTGATCAGTCCACGGCCCGCCCTGTTTTTTAAGGCAGGTAAATATTTTTTAAATTATACTTCAGTCACCACTACACCCTTGGCTTCTCCTTTCTCGTTGGTCCTTGGTCGAATGACTGGAGGTGACGTAGAGCGGAGGAGCTATATAGCAACTCTGCTGGGTGAATCCTCTTGCACTTCCTGTAGGGGAGCAGTTAATATCCCACAAGTAATGATGACCCGTGGACTGATCACACTACAGAAGAAAGGAATTTATCAGGTAAGCATAAATTATGTTTTTGGGTGTGGATTATTTTCAGCGGAATTGGCTGTCTTTATTTTATCCCTCCCTCTCTAGTGACTCTTGCGTGGAAGATCCACATCTTGGGTATTCATTATCCCATACGTCACTAGCTCATGGACTCTTGCTAATTACATGAAAGAAAACATAATTTATGTAAGAACTTACCTGATAAATTCATTTCTTTCATATTAGCAAGAGTCCATGAGGCCCACCCTTTTTTTGTGGTGGTTATGATTTTTTTGTATAAAGCACAATTATTCCAATTCCTTATTTTTTATGCTTTCGCACTTTTGTCTTATCACCCCACTTCTTGGCTATGCGTTAAACTGATTTGTGGGTGTGGTGAGGGGTGTATTTATAGGCATTTTGAGGTTTGGGAAACTTTGCCCCTCCTGGTAGGAATGTATATTCCATACGTCACTAGCTCATGGACTCTTGCTAATATGAAAGAAATTAATTTATCAGGTAAGTTCTTACTTAAATTATGTTTTTGTCCAAGCCTTGGGGAAAATTCGCCCTGTTATTAGACCAATTTCTCCCCTTGTTTCTTTCAGTTCTGCAAGGTCCCCCCTTTTGAACCTTTGCACTCCTTGGATCTAACGTAATGGATGGTTCTCTTTCTTCTAGCCATTTCCTCTGCTAGAAGAGTTTCTGAAGTATCTGTCCTGTCTTCTGAGCACCCCTTCTTGATTTTTCAGCAAGAGAAAGCGGTCCTCCGGAATGAACATGATTTTCTACAGAAGGTAGTGTCTTCAGAAAATACTGAACAAGTTTGTAAGGATTCCTTCTTTCAAATTGGAAACCATTCGGGCTACTCTTCCTTTTGTCCCTCAAGGTCAGTTTATGTCCACAATAGTAGATGTAAAACATTCTTACCTTCATGTCCCAATTCACAGGGAACATTTCCAGTTTCTGTGGTTTGTCTTGCTAGACAGGCATTTTCTGTTTGTTGCGGTTACCATTTGGTCTGACTACAGCTCCAAGGATGTTTATAAAGGTTTTGAATGCCCTATGGTCTGTGAGTAATGGATTGTGGACTCTCACCACCTGTATGAAAGAAAACTAATTTGTGTATTTGATAAATTAATTTCTTCTATAAGGTACGACGAGTCCACGGATTCATCCTTTACTTGTGGGATATTATCCTCCTGCTAACAGTAAGTGGCAAAGAGCACCACAGCAGAGCTGTCTATATAGCTCCTCCTTAGCTCCACCCCCCAGTCATTCTCTTTGCCTACTCTAAGTACTAGGAAGGGTAAAGTGAAAGAGGTGATAAAATATTAGTTTTTAATTTCTTCAAGCAAGAATTTTTTGTTTTAAATGGTACCGGTGTGTAAGATTTACTCTCAGGCAGCAGATGGATGAAAACTTCTGCCTGGAGGATGATGATCTTAGCATTTTTAACTAAGATCCAGTGCTGTTCCCACAGAGGCTGAGGAGTACAGGAAACTTCAGTGTGAGGAACGTTTTCATGCTATATAGCAGTGAGGTATGTTCAGTCATTTTTTCTGGAGAGACTGTGTATTTCAGAAAGGCTGACAGTATCCCCATGAGGGTAAGGGTAAGCAGTAATCCTAAGAGCTTTAGAAAGGCATTACTAAGCTTGCATAAGGGGCTAATTAAAAAATGGTTGACACTGAGTTTTGAATGTTTGTGGGCAAACGTTTTCTGAACTTGGAGTGCTGTTAACGTTTTGTGGGCAATAACGTTTTTTGGGCAACTTTATTGAGGGTACACTTGGCTTATTTTTTGGGTCTCAGAACCCACATGTCTTGATTTAAACCGCTCTGGTGCGGTTATTTGAGGCTGTAGAGACATCGAGTGAGATGGGCGGGGCCTATTTTCGCACCTCAGATGCGCAGTTGTTTTCACGCAGCAAGCTCCGACTCCTGAGGGCCCTTGTGGATTTTTTGGGCCAAATTGAAGCTTTATCCCCATATTTTCAATCCCTGAGGGCAGGTAGGCGCCACAGCTGTGGCAAGGTGCTGGGGGTGTTTTTTCCAGATTTAGGCCTTAATTCAATCCAGTTTGCACAATAAAGGGTTAAATTTTCTTGAGGGGCAAACTTAACTACACATATTGAGTCTATCAAAAATTTGGTGCATTTTAAAGCAGTTTTGCAGAACGTGTATGCTTTTTTTCTCTTAAAGGCGCAGTACCGTTTTTTAAGATTGTTTTTTTCACTAATTAAAGTGTGTTCATGCTTGTTTGTAGTCATTACTAGCCTGTTCAACATGTCTGACATTGAGGAAAGTCATTGTTCAATATGTTCGGAAGCCATTGTGGAACCCCCACTTAGAATGTGTCCCTCATGCACTGAAAGATCAATAAATTGCAAAGAACATATTTTAGCTACTAAAAGTATGTCGCAGGATGATTCTCAGTCAGAAGGGGAATCAGGTTATGCCATCTAATTCTCCCCAAGTGTCACAACCATTAACGCCCGCACAAGCGACGCCAAGTACTTCTAGTGCGTCTAAATCTTTCACCCTGCAAGATATGGCCGCAGTTATGAATACTACCCTCACAGAGGTTTTAGCTAAGCTGCCTGAGTTGCAGGGGAAGGGCAGTAGTTATGGTGTGAGAACAAATGCTGAGCCCTCTGACGCTTTATTAGCCATATCCGATGTACCCTCACAATGTTCTGAGTTGGGGGTGAGGGATTTGCTTTCTGAGGGAGAGATTTCTGATTCAGGAAAGATGTTCCCTCAGACAGACTCAGATATGATGGCTTTTAAATTTAAGCTAGTACACCTCCGCTTATTGCTCATGGAGGTTTTAGCGACTCTGGATGATTGTGACCCTATTGTAGTTCCAGAGAAATTGTGTAAAATAGACAGATTTCTAGAGGTTCCTGCTTACACTGTTTTTCCGGTCCCTAAGAGGATTTCGGACATTGTTACGAAGGAGTGGGATAGACCAGGTATTCCGTTCGCTCCCCCTCCTACTTTTAAGAAAATGTTTCCCATATCAGACACCATGCGGGACTCGTGGCAGACGGTCCCTAAGGTGCAGGGAGCTATTTCTACCCTGGCTAAGCGTACAACTATACCTATTGAGGACAGTTGTGCTTTCAAAGATCCTATGGATAAAAAAAATTAGAGGGTCTCCTAAAGAAAATATTTGTTCATCAGGGTTTTCTTCTCCAACCTATAGCGTGCATTGTTCCCGTAACTACTGCAGCTGCTTTTTGGTTCGAAGCTCTGGTGGAGGCTCTTCAGGTTGAGACCCCATTAGCAGATATTCTGGATAGAATTAGGGCTCTCAAGCTAGCTAATTCTTTCATTACAGATGCCGTTTTTCAACTGGCTAAATTAGCGGCAAAGAATTCTGGTTTTGCCATTTTAGCGCGTAGAGCATTATGGCTTAAGTCCTGGTCTGCTGATGTGTTATTAAAATCTAAGCTTTTAGCCATCCCTTTCAAGGGTAAGACCCTATTCGGGCCTGAACTGAAAGAGATCATTTCAGACATCACTGGAGGGAAAGGCCATGCCCTTCCTCAGGATAAGACAAATAAGATGAGGACCAAACAAAATAATTTTCGTTCCTTTCGAAACTTCAACGGTGGTCCCTCTACCTCTTCCCCTGCTGCAAAGCAAGAGGGGAATTTTGCTCAATCCAAGTCAGTCTGGAGAACTAACCAGACTTGAAACAAAGATAGTTTAGAAGAAATGTTAACTGGCACTACACACATATGCTAAGTAAGGAAAAAAATCTGTAACACAGATTCCGGTGCTGTCCCTTTAAAGTGAATATTAACAAAGGAGAGACAGAAAAGACAGGGGCTTAAATAGCACTCATCCTTACTAGATAATAGTAATGGTAAATATAAAAATTATATACTTTAATATTAAAGGTTAAAATAGGGTAAAACACCCCTAATATATCCTAAACCCACTACCATAGAAAACAATTAGCAAAAAATTAAAACCAAACTAACAGTCACTTTTCTGTTTCCTGGCCGATAGCGGGAAACGTCGGCATCAGGTGGCTGAAGTGACTGTATAGTATGGAGTAAAGTAATCTTAAAACAAACGCGTTTCGGCTAATCCATAGCCTTTCTCAATGCTGTACTTTACAATGTCAAAATGTTTAAGCCGAAGCTCAAGCGTGTGTGGCCTTATATACCGGTTAGTAACTTAACGACCAGCCAATCAGGAGTGTCTAGAGGGAAACGCCTACGTATTGTCCAATCGTAGTGTGACACTAGAAACGTCTTCTGTTTTGGCTGCTATGTGTGGTTAAGGAGTATACCTTCGGTCATAACATCCACGCTCATTGGGTGACTTGAAAAAGATAGCTCAGAAGCCCAATTTTATGGCAACAATATAACGATCACATTGTACCTTCTGGGTAACAGAACTTATGTACTAAAAAGAACGAACGAATTTCAATGAACCACTATTATGTAACATAGCAATATTTAGTAAATAGATTCGTTACGATCGTGTTCTGTATAATACCCCGGTGTGATTATCTTAACAGAAAAAAGACCAATCTAAACACAGTGATCAATCCATACACACTGATAATATCCCCAGGATAATATCCCAAATCGGAATTACGTGTTTGATTCCTGAGTACTTTATATTTTTATAAGTGTGGCATATTGTGTGTGTGAATTTGAATTGGGTTTCAGGTTAGATGGTAAATATTAAGACTGTAATCGTATACATATGCAATAGTGTCAGTATACAACCTTATAACTTATTTGTAATAGAATATTGATCAAAGCTAAACAAATTGTTTCCTGCTTTATACAGTCATATGAAAGAATGTATGCTCACAATTCTCCTCATAACTATATAAGTAATAATGGTTCAATCATGGCAATATTAAAATTATTACATTTACCTTCAATAGACTATGTATGTATGTGGGAAAATAAGGTATATGTTTGCTATGATCATAAATTCCGTTTTTTTAAAAAGTATATATAGTGAGTTGTGACTGACATATGCATTATGTGTTGTCATTATGGGTTTTCTGTCAAAAAGATACAAGCATACCCATAGTGGACTAGGTTGCCATAATTCAGAAGGGGCAAATGGTTATCTTAGTGTCACCCAATTTAGATATACACCCAATAATTATTATACTCATTCATACCATTGGGTATGACGGTATTCAGATTAAAAACCCACTTGGTTTCCATCTGTAATAATTTATTCTCAGTACTTCCCCCTCTTATTCCAGGCTTGAGTCGTTCCAAGCCCCAACATCTTAAAGCATTGGTCTTCCCATTATGGGCATGTAGAAAGTGTCTTGCGACACTTGTTATTTGTTTATGTTTATCCACATCCCTCTGGGCAGTCCTTATATTACTGAGATGTTCTGTAATACGTGTTCCCATACTTCTTGTTGTCATACCAACATAAAATAAATTACAGCTACAAGAGATACAATAGATGACATTAGTACTCTGGCAGTTGATATGTTGTCTGATTTTACACGTATTCCCAAATCTATCGACTATTGTTTGTTTTTTAACCATATGCTGGCATACTGAGCAATGCCCACACGCGATAGAGCCTTCATAAATAGGTGATTTTTTAGCATTTCTGTCATAATGGCTTGTTATGAGTGTATCTTTGATATTGCTAGCTCGCCTATACGTTAATAGAGGTCTATCTGGTAGCAATGGTTTCAATAGTTCGTCTCTGGTAAGGACATGCCAATGCTGTTTTAAAATGTTGGTAATTTGGTCACTTTGTGTGGAATATGTAGTGATACATCGCAGGGGTGTATTATTCTCTTTAACTTTCGGGGTTAATAACTCTCTCCTATCCTTTAGCAGTGCTCTATTATAGGCTTTAGCCAATGATTTTCTAGAATAGCCTCTTTCAAGTAGTCTTTTTCTTAGATCGTGTGCAGCTTTTTTGAAACTATCTAGTGTACTACAATTTCTACGTAGGCGTGTATATTCTCCCATGGGTAACCCTTTAATTGTGGCAGGATGGTGGTAACTGCTTGCATGTAGTATATTGTTAGTAGACGTGGGTTTTCTATATGCATTAGTTTCAATTAAGTTGCCTTTCTTGTGGATAGTAAGATCTAGAAATTCTACTTTTGATTTTTGTATAGTAGATGTTAAATATAATCCAAAAGGATTATCATTCAGAGTATCTATGAAATCTATGAGGAGGTTTTCAGGGCCATTCCATATGAATAGAATATCATCTATATATCTGGACCAGTGGGAGACATGTTGAGTGAAGTGTTTTAGATTTTCATTAAACACTACTGTTTCTTCCCACCAGCCCAGATATATATTCGCATATGTCGGGGCACACGAAGTGCCCATGGCCGTCCCACATATCTGCAAATAGAATTTATCATCGAATACGAAGAAGTTGTGGGTTAATATAAATTCTATCATATTCAGCAGAAATTCTTTAACCTCCTCACTCATATTGGTGTTTTTGTTTAAGTAGTATGATACCGCTTTACACCCCCAGTGTGTTTTTATACTGGTGTAAAGCGATTCAACATCACATGACACCAATACAGAGTTAGTTTCAATATTGATTTCATTGATTTTGTTAAGTAGATGCATTGTATCTCGTGTATAAGATGGTAAAGAGTCTACAATGTATCTTAAACGTGCATCTACATATTTGCTTGCTTTTTCTGTGAGGGAGCCGATCCCAGACACTATCGGCCTCCCTGGTGGCTTGTGCATGTCTTTATGTATTTTTGGCAGCAAATATAATGTGGCTGTTTTTGGATCTTTAATTTCTAGAAATTTAAATTCCTTTTGATCAATGATTCCATTAGTGAAGGTGGAATGAATAAGTGTATTATAACTATTCAAAAACATGTCTGTAGGATTACACAGAAGTGCCTTATAGTTTGAAGGATTGTTTAGCTGGCGCAATGCTTCCTCACGATACATTGTATCAGGCCAAATGACAATGTTACCTCCCTTGTCACTATTTTTTATTTGTATTCCTTTCATATCTTTGAGTTGTTTTAAAGCTAAACATTCACCCTTTGTCAGGTTTTGATTGGTGCCTCCATCATTATCTTGTATTTCTAAAATATCTTGACATACTAAATTGAGGAAGGTTAATGTATTGTGTGACGTAGTGTTAGGGGGTACAAATTTTGATTTTGCTTTGAGGATTTTGCGCCAGCTACTATTTTCTTCTTCAGAGGTAGTACTAATGGTTTCATCTAAAAGGGCAATTAAATCATTGATAGCCACTTGATCACTGGCATTTAAGGAATTAGATTCAGAGTTATTAAAGTATTTTTTCAAAAGAATTTTTCGAGTAAAAAGGTGTATATCTTTAATGGCTTCGAATTTGTTGAATTTTGGTGTGGGTATAAACGACAGGCCTCTTTTAAGGACTGATATCTGATCATTAGTAAGAGTTAAATTAGAAAGGTTGATAATATTTAATTCAGGGCTCTCTACTTCTTCTTGTGTTGTGGTTTGTAATTGAACCTGACTTGTCTCCTGGTTCTGGGTTTTGTGCTTGCGGCCCCTTCGTGTTCTACGCCTAAAGGGATGTTTGTATTGTTCACTTTATGAGGTACAATTCTATTTTTTAGGATGGTTTTGGGTAGAGTTTCACCATCAGATATTTCTGCATCAGTGCTATCTCCTTCCTTATCAGAATTGTCTATATCTAGACTCGCTGTTTTGTTCTGACCCCATGTATATATTGTATCTGAGGAATAGTCATTGAGATCTCTGTCAATTTTGCGTTCTTTTCTTTCAGAGATATAACGTGCAAATTTCTCAACCTCTCCCTTAGTTTTATTATAAGACTTTTGAAACTCCTCATTACATTCATATTGTTTGAGTTCATCACATAATTTCGATATTCCCTCATTAATCTCATTTAGCTTGTCTAGTTCATGTTCTGTTAAATACCCCATCAATTTAAGTGAACATTCAGTTAGAGCACTTTCCCATTTTAATTTGAATTCAGGTTTATAATCACTGAAAGAAGGAAACAATTTCAATCTTAGACCTCTAGGAATGACATTGTTGTCTTTATAAAAATTGTACATTCCTATATTCCACTGTTTTTTAATTTGTTTCCTTCTAAATTTCTTTAGATCTTTTAGAGAATCAAACCATTCCATGATGTTATTATTTTCAATAGTACTTTTGTTTTTTAACTCTGAAGTAAGATTGGTTATATCATTAGTCCATTGTAGCATTTCTGCTCCTAGATCAAAAGAGGCCATAGTTAGGAGTTATTTATGTGTGTGCTCAAGTTAAATAAGAAAAATGTGAGTGCAATTCTCACATCGATAATGCAACAGTTTAGAAGAAATGTTAACTGGCACTACACACATATGCTAAGTAAGGAAAAAAATCTGTAACACAGATTCCGGTGCTGTCCCTTTAAAGTGAATATTAACAAAGGAGAGACAGAAAAGACAGGGGCTTAAATAGCACTCATCCTTACTAGATAATAGTAATGGTAAATATAAAAATTATATACTTTAATATTAAAGGTTAAAATAGGGTAAAACACCCCTAATATATCCTAAACCCACTACCATAGAAAACAATTAGCAAAAAATTAAAACCAAACTAACAGTCACTTTTCTGTTTCCTGGCCGATAGCGGGAAACGTCGGCATCAGGTGGCTGAAGTGACTGTATAGTATGGAGTAAAGTAATCTTAAAACAAACGCGTTTCGGCTAATCCATAGCCTTTCTCAATGCTGTACTTTACAATGTCAAAATGTTTAAGCCGAAGCTCAAGCGTGTGTGGCCTTATATACCGGTTAGTAACTTAACGACCAGCCAATCAGGAGTGTCTAGAGGGAAACGCCTACGTATTGTCCAATCGTAGTGTGACACTAGAAACGTCTTCTGTTTTGGCTGCTATGTGTGGTTAAGGAGTATACCTTCGGTCATAACATCCACGCTCATTGGGTGACTTGAAAAAGATAGCTCAGAAGCCCAATTTTATGGCAACAATATAACGATCACATTGTACCTTCTGGGTAACAGAACTTATGTACTTAAAAGAACGAACGAATTTCAATGAACCACTATTATGTAACATAGCAATATTTAGTAAATAGATTCGTTACGATCGTGTTCTGTATAATACCCCGGTGTGATTATCTTAACAGAAAAAAGACCAATCTAAACACAGTGATCAATCCATACACACTGATAATATCCCCAGGATAATATCCCAAATCGGAATTACGTGTTTGATTCCTGAGTACTTTATATTTTTATAAGTGTGGCATATTGTGTGTGTGAATTTGAATTGGGTTTCAGGTTAGATGGTAAATATTAAGACTGTAATCGTATACATATGCAATAGTGTCAGTATACAACCTTATAACTTATTTGTAATAGAATATTGATCAAAGCTAAACAAATTGTTTCCTGCTTTATACAGTCATATGAAAGAATGTATGCTCACAATTCTCCTCATAACTATATAAGTAATAATGGTTCAATCATGGCAATATTAAAATTATTACATTTACCTTCAATAGACTATGTATGTATGTGGGAAAATAAGGTATATGTTTGCTATGATCATAAATTCCGTTTTTTTTAAAAAGTTTATATAGTGAGTTGTGACTGACATATGCATTATGTGTTGTCATTATGGGTTTTCTGTCAAAAAGATACAAGCATACCCATAGTGGACTAGGTTGCCATAATTCAGAAGGGGCAAATGGTTATCTTAGTGTCACCCAATTTAGATATACACCCAATAATTATTATACTCATTCATACCATTGGGTATGACGGTATTCAGATTAAAAACCCACTTGGTTTCCATCTGTAATAATTTATTCTCAGTACTTCCCCCTCTTATTCCAGGCTTGAGTCGTTCCAAGCCCCAACATCTTAAAGCATTGGTCTTCCCATTATGGGCATGTAGAAAGTGTCTTGCGACACTTGTTATTTGTTTATGTTTATCCACATCCCTCTGGGCAGTCCTTATATTACTGAGATGTTCTGTAATACGTGTTCCCATACTTCTTGTTGTCATACCAACATAAAATAAATTACAGCTACAAGAGATACAATAGATGACATTAGTACTCTGGCAGTTGATATGTTGTCTGATTTTACACGTATTCCCAAATCTATCGACTATTGTTTGTTTTTTAACCATATGCTGGCATACTGAGCAATGCCCACACGCGATAGAGCCTTCATAAATAGGTGATTTTTTTAGCATTTCTGTCGTCATGGCTTGTTATGAGTGTATCTTTGATATTGCTAGCTCGCCTATACGTTAATAGAGGTCTATCTGGTAGCAATGGTTTCAATAGTTCGTCTCTGGTAAGGACATGCCAATGCGGTTTTAAAATGTTGGTAATTTGGTCACTTTGTGTGGAATATGTAGTGATACATCGCAGGGGTGTATTATTCTCTTTAACTTTCGGGGTTAATAACTCTCTCCTATCCTTTAGCAGTGCTCTATTATAGGCTTTAGCCAATGATTTTCTAGAATAGCCTCTTTCAAGTAGTCTTTTTCTTAGATCGTGTGCAGCTTTTTTGAAACTATCTAGTGTACTACAATTTCTACGTAGGCGTGTATATTCTCCCATGGGTAACCCTTTAATTGTGGCAGGATGGTGGTAACTGCTTGCATGTAGTATATTGTTAGTAGACGTGGGTTTTCTATATGCATTAGTTTCGTTTAAGATAATCACACCGGGGTATTATACAGAACACGATCGTAACGAATCTATTTACTAAATATTGCTATGTTACATAATAGTGGTTCATTGAAATTCGTTCGTTCTTTTTAGTACATAAGTTCTGTTACCCAGAAGGTACAATGTGATCGTTATATTGTTGCCATAAAATTGGGCTTCTGAGCTATCTTTTTCAAGTCACCCAATGAGCGTGGATGTTATGACCGAAGGTATACTCCTTAACCACACATAGCAGCCAAAACAGAAGACGTTTCTAGTGTCACACTACGATTGGACAATACGTAGGCGTTTCCCTCTAGACACTCCTGATTGGCTGGTCGTTAAGTTACTAACCGGTATATAAGGCCACACACGCTTGAGCTTCGGCTTAAACATTTTGACATTGTAAAGTACAGCATTGAGAAAGGCTATGGATTAGCCGAAACGCGTTTGTTTTAAGATTACTTTACTCCATACTATACAGTCACTTCAGCCACCTGATGCCGACGTTTCCCGCTATCGGCCAGGAAACAGAAAAGTGACTGTTAGTTTGGTTTTAATTTTTTGCTAATTGTTTTCTATGGTAGTGGGTTTAGGATATATTAGGGGTGTTTTACCCTATTTTAACCTTTAATATTAAAGTATATAATTTTTATATTTACCATTACTATTATCTAGTAAGGATGAGTGCTATTTAAGCCCCTGTCTTTTCTGTCTCTCCTTTGTTAATTGGAACAAAGATAAACAGGCCAAGAAGCCCACTGCTGCCACCAAGACAGCATGAAGGGGTAGCCCCTGATCTGGGACCGGATCTAGTAGGGGGCAGACTTTCTCTCTTTGCTCAGGCTTGGGCAAGAGACATCAGGACTCCTGGGCTTTAGAAATCGTAACCCAGGGGGTATCTTCTAGATTTCAAAGATTCTCCTCCAAGGGGGAGATTCCATCTTTCTCAATTGTCTGTAAACCAGACAAAAAGAGGCATTCTTACGCTGTGTAGAAGACCTATATACCGTGGGAGTGATCTGCCAAGTTCCGAAAACAGAACAGGGGCAGGGGTTCTTCTCCAATCTGTGGTTCCCAAAAAAGAGGGAACCTTCAGACCAATTTTAGATCTCAAGATCCTAAACAAATTCCTCAGAGTTCCATCCTTCAAGATGGAGACCATTCAGACTATTTTACCAATGATCCAGGAGGGTCAATATATGACCACCGTGGACTTAAAGGATGCGTTTCTACACATCCCTATCCACAAAGATCATCACCAGTTCCTCAGGTTCGCCTTTCTGGACAACCATTACCAGTTTGTGGCTCTTCCCTTCGTGTTGGCCACAGCTCCCAGAATTTTCACAAAAGGTGCTAGGGTCCCTTCTGGCGGTTCTAAGGCCGCGGGGCATAGCAGTGGTGCCTTATCTGGACGATATCTTAATTCAGGCGTTGACTTACCAACTAGCCAAATCTCACACGGACATCGTGTTGGCTTTTCTAAGATCTCACGGGTGGAAGGTGAACGTAAAAAAAGAGTTCTTATCCCTCTCACAAGAGTTCCTTTCCTGGGAACTCTGATAGATTCAGTGGATATGAACATTTTCTGACGGAGGTCAGGAAATCAAAGATTTTAACCACCTGCCAAGCTCTTCATTCCATTCCTCGGCCATCAGTGGCTCAGTGTATGGAGGTAATCGGACTAATGGTAGCGACAATGGACATAGTTCAGTTTTGCTCGCTTACATCTCAGACCACTGCAACTATACATGCTCAAACAGTGGAATGGGGATTATGCAGATTTATCTCCTCAGATAAATCTGGATCAAGAGACCAGAGACTCTCTTCTTTGGTGGTTGTCACAGGATCATCTGTCCCAGGGAATGTGTTTCCGCAGGCCAGCATGGGTCATAGTGACGACGGACGCCAGCCTATTGGGCTGGGGTGCAGTCTGGAATTCCCTGAAAGCACAGGGTTTGTGGACTCGGGAGGAGGCTCTCCTCCCGATAAATATTCTAGCACTGAGAGCGATATTCAACGCGCTGATATATGCTCTAGCAGTACCCTGGTCGTTCAACCTGGCTTATGTTTTTCCACCATTTCCTCTCCTTCCTCGTTTGATTGCCAGAATCAAATAGGAGAGAGCTTCGGTGATTTTGATAGCACCTGCGTGGCCATGCAGGACTTTGTATGCAGACCTGGTGGACATGTCTTCCACCATGGACTCTGCCACTGAGACAGGACCTTCTGATTCAAGGTCCGTTCCAGCATCCAAATCTAGTTCCTCTGTGGCTGACTGCTTGGAGATTGAGCACTTGATTTTATCCAAGCGGGGTTCTCTGAGTCAGTCATAGATACCTTGATTCAGGCTCGAAAGCCTGTCACTAGGAAAAGTTATCATAAGATGGCGTAAATATCTTTATTGGTGCAAATCCAAAGGCCACTCATGGAGTAAGATTAGGATTTTGTCCTTTCTCTAAGAAGGATTGGAGAAGGAGCTATCAGCTAGTTCCTTAAAGGGACAGATATCTGCTTTATCAATTCTACTGCACAAGCGTCTGGCAGATGTTCCAGATGTTCAGTCGTTCTGTCAGGCTTTAGTTAGAATCAAGCCTGTGTTTAAACCTGTTGCTCCGCCATGGAGTTTGAATTTAGTTCTTAAAGTTCTTCAAGGGGTTCCGTTTGAACCTATGCATTCCATAGATATTAAGCTTTTATCTTGGAAAGTTCTGTTTTTAGTTGCTATCTCTTCGGCTCGAAGAGTTTCTGAACTATCTGCGTTGCATTGCGACTTGCCTTATCTTGTTTTCCATGCTGATAAGGTGGTTTTGCGTTCCAAACCTGGATTCCTTCCTAAGGTTGTTACTAATAGGAATATCAATCAGGAAAATGTGGTTCCTTTTCTGTGTCCTAATCCTTCCTCTTAGAAGGAGCGTCTGTTGCACAACTTGGACGTGGTTCGTGCTTTGAAGTTTTACTTGCAAGCAACCAAGGATTTCCGTCAAACATCTTCTTTGTTTGTCTATTCTGGAAAACGTAGAGGTCAAAAAGCTTTTTGGCTGAAAAGCATCATCCGTTTGGCATACGCGACTGCTGGCCAGCAGCCTCTTGAAAGGATTACAGCTCACTCTACTAGAGCGGTGGCTTCCACATGGGCTTTTAAAAATGATGCTTCTGTTGAACAGATTTCTAAGGCTGCGACTTGGTCTTCGCTTCATACCTTTTCAAAATTTTACAAATTTGCTACTTCAGAGGCTATTTTTGGGAGAAAAGTTCTTCAAGCAGTGGGGTGCCTTCTTTTTAACTATCTGTCTTGTCCCTCCCGTTCATCCGTGTCCTGTAGCTTTGGTATTGTATCCCACAAGTAAAGGATGAATCTGTGGACTCATCATATCTTATAGACGAAAAGTAAATTTATGCTTACCTTAATTTCTTCTATGGTACGACGAGTCCACGGCCCACCCTGTCATTTTAAGACAGATTATATTTTTGGATTTTAAACTTCAGTCACCTCTGCACCTTTTAGTTTCTCCTTTTTCTTCCTGTACCTTCGGTCGAATGACTGGGGGTGGAGCTATGGGAGGAGCTATATAGACAGCTCTGCTGTGGTGCTCTTTGCCACTTCCTGTTAGCAGGAGGATAATATCCCACAAGTAAAGGATGAATCCGTGGACTCGTCGTACCATAGAAGAAATTAATTTATCAGGTAAGCATAAATTTACTTTTATTTAGTTCTGTGTAACAGAATCAGATTTAACCTTTTTTTTTTTTTTTTTTACCAATTATCAAAATAAAGTATAGTCCTTGAAAACTATTATTATATGCAGACCAGTAAGTCAAGTAATGAACTCAAACAGCAGCTCTAAGCTGGCATCAAATTTGAAATATGCTACACAATAATTTTACCGAAAATAAAAGGCAAAAAAACGAAATGACCAAAAATGCAATTTGCGGCTGAAACATTCGGCGGCCGAAATTTTGGTGCATCCCTAATGGAAACTTTTCGTACCATTCTTCCTTTGGTCTAAGACGGTCAATTTTTGACCACAGTGGATTTAAGGGGCACATACCTGCATGTTCCCATCCATCAACAAGCAGGATCCCACACAGAAATGTTATTTTTCCTACGGTCTCACAGATGGAAGGTGAATTCGGAAAAGAGTTCCTTAGTTCCAACTACATGGGTAGTTTTCTTGTGATCCATGATAGAATCCTTATCAATTAAATTTTTCTGACAGAAGTCAGGAAGTCAAGATTTTCGATCCTTGCCTAGCACTTCAGTCCTCCTCCTCGTCCATTAGTGGCTCAGTGCATGGAGGTAATTGGACTGATGGTAGCGGCAGTGGACATCATCCCGTTCGTCCGTTTCCACCTCAGTCTTCTGCAGTTAAGCATGCTCAGGCAGCGGAACAGAGATTATGCGGACCTGTCTCCACAATTACTGTTGGAGCAGGAGACAAGGGATTCTCTACTTTGGTGGTTGTCTCAGGATCATCTCTCCCAGCGAACCTGCTTTCGCAGATCTTCCTGGGTGATTGTGACAACAGATGTCAGCCTTTTTGGAACCCATAAACATTCTGGAATTGAGAGCAATCTTCAATGCTCTCCTGGCCTGGCCTCAGTTAGCTTTAGGCCTGGTTCATCAGGTTCCAGTCAGGCAATATAACCTCAATGGCTTACATCAACCGTCAGGGAGGTATCCGGAGTTCCTTTGGCATGACAGAGGTAGCCAAGATCATTCAGTGGGCGGAGACCCACAATTGCTGTCTGTCGGCGATCCACATTCCAGGAGTGGACATCTGGAAGGCGGACTTCTTAAGCAGGCAGACCTTTCTCCCGGGGGAGTGGGAACTCCATCCGGAAGTGGTTTCCAGCCTGATTTTCAAATGAGGCCGGTTGGAATTGGATCTCATGGCTTCTCGACAGAATGCCAAGCTTCTGAGGTACGGGTTGAGGTCAAGGAACCCTCAGGCTGTACTGATAAACGCTCTAGCGGTACCTTGGAATTTCAGTCTTGCATACCTATTTCCTCAGTTTGCTTTTCTTCCTCAAGTCATGGCTCGAATCAAGCAGGAGAGGGTGTTGGTGAGTCTGATCGAACACTTAAATTTATCCAAGCGTGGATTCGGACTCGGTCATTGAGACCTTGATTCTCATAAACCTGTGACTAGAAAGATTTACCATAAGATATCTATATCGGTGTGAATCCAAAGACTACTCTTGGAGTAGAGTTGGGATTCCTAGAATTCTGTTTTCTTTCATGTAATTAGCAAGAGTCCATGAGCTAGTGACGTATGGGATATACATTCCTACCAGGAGGGGCAAAGTTTCCCAAACCTTAAAATGCCTATAAATACACCCCTCACCACACCCACAATTCAGTTTTACAAACTTTGCCTCCGATGGAGGTGGTGAAGTAAGTTTGTGCTAGATTCTACGTTGATATGCGCTCCGCAGCAAGTTGGAGCCCGGTTTTCCTCTCAGCGTGCAGTGTCAGAGGGATGTGAGGAGAGTATTGCCTATTTGAATGCAGTGATCTCCTTCTAAGGGGTCTATTTCATAGGTTCTCTGTTATCGGTCGTAGAGATTCATCTCTTACCTCCCTTTTCAGATCGACGATATACTCTTATATATACCATTACCTCTGCTGATTCTCGTTTCAGTACTGGTTTGGCTATCTGCTATATGTAGATGAGTGTCCTGGGGTAAGTAAGTCTTATTTTCTGTGACACTCCTAGCTATGGTTGGGCACTTTGTTTATAAAGTTCTAAATATATGTATTCAAACATTTATTTGCCTTGACTCAGAATGTTCAACTTTCCTTATTTTTCAGACAGTCAGTTTCATATTTGGGATAATGCATTTTAATTTAACATATTTTACCTTAAAATTTGACTTTTTCCCTGTGGGCTGTTAGGCTCGCGGGGGCTGAAAATGCTTCATTTTATTGCGTCATTCTTGGCGCGGACTTTTTTGGCGCAAAAATTCTATTTCCGTTTCCGGCGTCATACGTGTCGCCGGAAGTTGCGTCATTCTTTGACGTTATTTTGCGCCAAAAATGTCGGCGTTCCGGATGTGGCGTCATTTTTGGCGCCAAAAAGCATTTAGGCGCCAAATAATGTGGGCGTCTTATTTGGCGCGAAAAAATATGGGCGTCACTTTTGTCTCCACATTATTTTAGTCTCATTTTTTTATTGCTTCTGGTTGCTAGAAGCTTGTTCTTTGGCATTTTTTCCCATTCCTGAAACTGTCATTTAAGGAATTTGATCAATTTTGCTTTATATGTTGTTTTTTTCTTTTACATATTGCAAGATGTTCCACGTTGCAACTGAGTCAGAAGATACTTCAGGAAAATCACTGCACAATGCTGGAGCTACCAAGCTAAGTGTATCTGCTATAAACTTTTGGTATCTGTTTCTCCAGCTGTTATTTGTATTGCATGTCATGTCAAACTTATTAATGCAGATAAAATTTCCTTTAGTACTGTTACATTACCTGTTGCTGTTCCGTCAACATCTAATTTTCAGAGTGTTCCTGATAACATAAGAGATTTTATTTTTTAAATACATTAAGAAGGCTATGTCTGTTATTTCTCCTTCTAGTATACATAAAAGTCTTTTAAAACTTCTCTTTTTTCAGATGAATTTTTAAATGAACATCATCATTCTGATACTGATAATGGTTCTTCTGGTTCTGAGGTTTCTGTCTCAGAGGTTGATGCTGATAAATCTTTGTATTTGTTCAAGATGGAATTTATTCGTTCTTTACTTAAAGAAGTGTTATTTGCATTAGAAATAGAGGATTCTGGTCCTCTTGATACTAAATGTAAACGTTTAAATAAGGTTTTTAAATCTCCTGTAGTTATTCCAGAAGTGTTTTATCTCCCTGATGCTATTTCTGAAGTAATTTCCAGGGAATGGAATAATTTGGGTAATTCATTTACTCCTTCTAGACGTTTAAGCAAATTATATCCTGTGCCATCTGACAGATTAGAATTTTTTGGGACAAAAATCCCTAAGGTTATGGGGCTGTCTCTACTCCTGCTAATGTACTACTATTCCTACGGCAGATAGTACTTCATTTAAGGATCCTTTAGATAGGAAAATTGAATCCTTTCTAAGAAAAGCTTACTTATGTTCAGGTAATCTTCTTAGACCTGCTATATTTTTAGCGGATGTTGCTGCAGCTTCAACTTTTTGGTTAGAAGCTTTAGCGCAACAAGTAACAGATCATAATTTTATAGCATTATTTTTATTCTATAACATGCTAATAATTTTATTGGTGATACCATCTTTTGATATCATTAGAGTTGATGTCAGGTATGTGTCTCTAGCTATTTTTAGCTAGAATAGCTTTATGGATTAAACTTGGAATGCTGACATGTCTTCTAAGTCAACTTTGCTTTCCCTTTCTTTCCAGGGTAAATAATCATTTTCGTTCCTTTCCTCACAAGGAACAAAAGCCTGATCCTTCATCCTCAGGAGCGGTATCAGTTTGGAAACTATTTCCAGTTTGGAATATATCCAAGCCTTATAGAAACCTATAGCCAGCTCCTAAGTACCTATGAAGGTGCGGCCCTTATTCCAGCTCAGCTGGTATGGGGCAGATTACGTTTTCTTCAAAGAAATTTGGATCAATTCCGTTCTTAATCTCTGGTTTCAGAAACATTGTTTCAGAAAGGTACAGAATTGGCTTCAAGTTAAGGCCTCCTGCTAAGAGATTCTTTTCTTTCCCGTGTCCCAGTTAACACAGCAAAGGCTCAGCATTTCTGAAATGTGTTTCAGATCTAGAGTTGGCTGGAGTATTTATGCCAGTTCCAGTTCTGGAACAGGGGCTGGGGTTTTATTTTATCTCTTCATTGTACCAAAGAAGGTCAATTCCTTCAGACCAGTTCCGGATCTATCATTATTGAATCGTTATGTTAGGATACCAACATTCAAGATGGTTTCTGTAGGACTATCCTGCCTTTTGTTTAGCAAGGGCATTATATGTCTACAATAGATTTACAGGATGTGTATCTGCATATTCCGATTCATCCAGATCACTTTTAGTGTCTGAGATTCTCTTTTTAGACAAGCATTACCAGTTTTGTGGCTCTACCGTTTGGCTTAGCCTCAGTTCCAAGAATTTTTTTCAAAGGTTCTCGGTGCCCTTCTTTCTGTAATCAGAGAATAGGGTTTTGGTATTTCCTTATTTGGACGATATCTTGGTATTTGCTCAGTCTTCTCATTTTCGAAGAATCTCATACGAATCGACTTGTGTTGTTTCTTCAAGTTCATGGTTGGAGGATCAATTTACCAATCAGTTCATTGATTCCTCAGACAAGGGTAACCTTTTTAGGTTTCTAGATAAATTCAGTGTCTATGACTCTGTCCTTGTCAGACAAGAGAAGTTTAACATTGATATCAGCTTGTCAAAACCTTCAGTCACAATCATTCCCTTTGGTAGCCTTATGCATGGAAATGTTGGGTCTTAGGACTGCCGCATCAGATGCGATCTCCTTTGCTCGTTTTCACATGCGACCTCTTCAGCTCTGTATGCTGAACCAATGGTGCAGGGATTACTCAAAGATATCTCAATATCTTTAAACCGATTTTACAACACTCTCTGACATGGTGGACAGATCACCATCGTTTAGTTCAGGGGGCTTCTTTGTTCTTCCGACCTGGACTATAATCTCAACAGATGCAAGTCTTACAGGTTGGGGAGCTGTGTGGGGGTATCTGACGGCATAAGGGGTTTGGGAATCTCAGGAGGTGAGATTTCCGATCAATATTTTGGAACTCCGTGCAATTTTCAGAGCTCTTCAGTCTTGGCCTCTTTGAAGAGAGAGTTGTTCATTTGTTTTCAGATAGACAATGTCACAACTGTGGCATACATCAATCATCAAGGAGGGACTCACAGTCCTCTGGCTATGAAAGAAGTATCTCAAATTTTGGTTTGGGCGGAATCCAGCTCCTGTCTAATCTCTGCGGTTCATATCCCAGGTATGGACAATTGGAAAGCGGATTATCTCAGTCGTCAAACGTTGCATCCGGGCGAATGGTCTCTTCACCCAGAGGTATTTCTTCAGATTGTTCAAATGTGGGAACTTCCAGAAATAGATCTGATGGCTTCTCATCTAAACAAGAAACTTCCCAGGTATCTGTCCAGATCCCGGGATCCTCAGGCGGAGGCAGTGGATGCATTATCACTTCCTTGGAAGTATCATCCTCCCTATATCTTTCCGCCTCTAGTTCTTCTTCCAAGAGTAACCTCCAAGATTCTGAAGGAATGCTCATTTGTTCTGCTGGTAGCTCCGGCATGGCCTCACAGGTTTTGGTATGCGGATCTTGTCCGGATGGCCTCTTGCCAACCGTGGACTCTTCCGTTAAGACCAGACCTTTTTGTCTCAAGGTCCTTTTTTCCATCAGGATCTGAAATCCTTAAATTTAAAGGTATGGAGATTGAACGCTTGATTCTTGGTCAAAGAGGTTTCTCTGACTCTGTGATTAATACTATGTTACAGGCTCGTAAATCTGTATCCAGAGAGATATATTATAGAGTCTGGAAGACTTATATTTCTTGGTGTCTTTCTCATCATTTTTCTTGGCATTCTTTTAGAATACCGAGAATGTTACAGTTTCTTCAGGATGGTTTAGATAAGGGTTTGTCCGCAAGTTCCTTGAAAGGTCAAATCTCTGCTCTTTCTGTTCTTTTTCACAGAAAGATTGCTATTCTTCCTGATATTCATTGTTTTGTACAAGCTTTGGTTCGTATAAAGCCTGTCATTAAGTCAATTTCTCCTCCTTGGAGTTTGAATTTGGTTCTGGGGGCTCTTCAAGCTCCTCCATTTGAACCTATGCATTCATTGGATATTAAATTACTTTCTTGGAAAGTTTTTTGTTCCTTTTGGCCATCTCTTCTGCCAGAGGAGTTTCTGAATTATCTGCTCTTTCTTGTGAGTCTCCTTTTCTGATTTTTCATCAGGATAAGGCGGTGTTGCGAACTTCTTTTGAATTTTTACCTAAAGTTGTGAATTCCAACAACATTAGTAGAGAAATTGTGGTTCCTTCATTATGTCCTAATCCTAAGAATTCTAAGGAGAAATCGTTGCATTCTTTGGATGTTGTTAGAGCTTTGAAATATTATGTTGAAGCTACGAAATCTTTTCGTAAGACTTCTAGTCTATTTGTTATCTTTTCCGGTTCTAGGAAAGGCCAGAAAGCTTCTGCCATTTCTTTGGCATCTTGGTTGAAATCTTTAATTCATCTTGCCTATGTTGAGTCGGGTAAAACTCCGCCTCAGAGAATTACAGTTCATTCTACTAGGTCAGTTTCTACTTCCTGGGCGTTTAGGAATGAAGCTTCGGTTGACCAGATCTGCAAAGCAGCGACTTGGTCCTCTTTGCATACTTTTACTAAATTCTACCATTTTGATGTATTTTCTTCTTCTGAAGCAGTTTTTGGTAGAAAAGTACTTCAGGCAGCGGTTTCAGTTTGAATCTTCTGCTTATGTTTTTCGTTAAACTTTATTTTGGGTGTGGATTATTTTCAGCAGGAATTGTCTGTCTTTATTTTATCCCTCCCTCTCTAGTGACTCTTGTGTGGAAAGATCCACTTCTTGGGTAGTCATTATCCCATACGTCACTAGCTCATGGACTCTTGCTAATTACATGAAAGAAAACATAATTTATGTAAGAACTTACCTGATAAATTCATTTCTTTCATATTAGCAAGAGTCCATGAGGCCCGCCCCTTTTTTTTTTTTTTTTTTTTGTGGTGGTTATGATTTTGTATAAAGCACAATTATTCCAATTCCTTATTTTATATGCTTTCGCACTTTTTTCTTATCACCCCACTTCTTGGCTATTCGTTAAACTGAATTGTGGGTGTGGTGAGGGGTGTATTTATAGGCATTTTAAGGTTTGGGAAACTTTGCCCCTCCTGGTAGGAATGTATATCCCATACGTCACTAGCTCATGGACTCTTGCTAATATGAAAGAAATGAATTTATCAGGTAAGTTCTTACATAAATTATGTTTCTCCAACATAGGTGTGTCCGGTCCACGGCGTCATCCTTACTTGTGGGATATTCTCTTCCCCAACAGGAAATGGCAAAGAGCCCAGCAAAGCTGGTCACATGATCCCTCCTAGGCTCCGCCTACCCCAGTCATTCTCTTTGCCGTTGTACAGGCAACATCTCCACGGAGATGGCTTAGAGTTTTTTAGTGTTTAACTGTAGTTTTTATTATTCAATCAAGAGTTTGTTATTTTGAAATAGTGCTGGTATGTACTATTTACTCAGAAACAGAAAAGAGATGAAGATTTCTGTTTGTATGAGGAAAATGATTTTAGCAACCGTAACTAAAATCCATGGCTGTTCCACACAGGACTGTTGAGAGCAATTAACTTCAGTTGGGGGAACAGTGTGCAGTCTCTTGCTGCTTGAGGTATGACACATTCTAACAAGACGATGTAATGCTGGAAGCTGTCATTTTCCCTATGGGATCCGGTAAGCCATGTTTATTACGATGGTAAATAAGGGCTTCACAAGGGCTTATTAAGACTGTAGACTTTTCTGGGCTAAATCGATTCATTATTAACACATATTTAGCCTTGAGGAATCATTTTATCTGGGTATATTGATATTATAATATCGGCAGGCACTGTATTAGACACCTTATTTCTTAGGGGCTTTCCCAAAGCATAAGCAGAGCCTCATTTTCGCGCCGGTGTGGCGCACTTGTTTTTGAGAGGCATGGCATGCAGTCGCATGTGAGAGGAGCTCTGATACTTAGAAAAGACTTTGAAGGCGTCATTTGGTATCGTATTCCCCTTTGGGTTTGGTTGGGTCTCAGCAAAGCAGATACCAGGGACTGTAAAGGGGTTAAAGTGTTAAAACGGCTCCGGTTCCGTTATTTTAAGGGTTAAAGCTTCCAAATTTGGTGTGCAATACTTTTAAGGCTTTAAGACACTGTGGTGAAAATTTGGTGAATTTTGTACAATTCCTTCATGTTTTTTCGCAATTGCAGTAATAAAGTGTGTTCAGTTTAAAATTTAAAGTGACAGTAACGGTTTTATTTTAAAACGTTTTTTGTACTTTATTATCAAGTTTATGCCTGTTTAACATGTCTGAACTACCAGATAGACTGTGTTCTGAATGTGGGGAAGCCAGAATTCCTGTTCATTTGAATAAATGTGATTTATGTGATAATGACAATGATGCCCAAGATGATTCCTCAAGTGAGGGGAGTAAGCATGGTACTGCATCATTCCCTCCTTCGTCTACACGAGTCTTGCCCACTCAGGAGGCCCCTAGTACATCTAGCGCGCCAATACTCCTTACTATGCAACAATTAACGGCTGTAATGGATAATTCTGTCAAAAACATTTTAGCCAAAATGAACCCTTGTCAGCGTAAGCGTGGCTGCTCTGTTTTAGTTACTGAAGAGCATGACGACGCTGATATTAATATCTCTGAAGGGCCCCTAACCCAATCTGAGGGGGCCAGGGAGGTTTTGTCTGAGGGAGAAATTACTGATTCAGGGAACATTTCTCAACAGGCTGAACCTGATGTAATTGCATTTAAATTTAAGTTGGAACATCTCCGCATTCTGCTTAAGGAGGTATTATCCACTCTGGATGATTGTGAAAAGTTGGTCATCCCAGAGAAACTATGTAAAATGGACAAGTTCCTAGAGGTGCCGGGGCTCCCAGAAGCTTTTCCTATACCCAAGCGGGTGGCGGACATTGTTAATAAAGAATGGGAAAGGCCCGGTATTCCTTTCGTCCCTCCCCCCATATTTAAAAAATTGTTTCCTATGGTCGACCCCAGAAGGGACTTATGGCAGACAGTCCCCAAGGTCGAGGGAGCGGTTTCTACTTTAAACAAACGCACCACTATACCCATAGAGGATAGTTGTGCTTTCAAAGATCCTATGGATAAAAAATTAGAAGGTTTGCTTAAAAAGATGTTTGTTCAGCAGGGTTACCTTCTACAACCAATTTCATGCATTGTCCCTGTCACTACAGCCGCATGTTTCTGGTTTGATGAGCTGATAAAGGCGCTCGATAGTGATTCTCCTCCTTATGAGGAGATTATGGACAGAATCAATGCTCTCAAATTGGCTAATTCTTTCACCCTAGACGCCACTTTGCAATTGGCTAGGTTAGCGGCTAAGAATTCTGGGTTTGCTATTGTGGCGCGCAGAGCGCTTTGGTTGAAATCTTGGTCGGCTGATGCGTCTTCCAAGAACAAGCTACTAAACATTCCTTTCAAGGGGAAAACGCTGTTTGGCCCTGACTTGAAAGAGATTATCTCTGATATCACTGGGGGTAAGGGCCACGCCCTTCCTCAGGATCGGCCTTTCAAGGCGAAAAATAGACCTAATTTTCGTCCCTTTCGTAAAAACGGACCAGCCCAAAGTGCTACGTCCTCTAAGCAAGAGGGTAATACTTCTCAAGCCAAGCCAGCTTGGAGACCAATGCAAGGCTGGAACAAGGGAAAGCAGGCCAAGAAACCTGCCACTGCTACCAAGACAGCATGAAATATTGGCCCCCGATCCGGGACCGGATCTGGTGGGGGGCAGACTCTCTCTCTTCGCTCAGGCTTGGGCAAGAGATGTTCTGGATCCTTGGGCGCTAGAAATAGTCTCCCAGGGTTATCTTCTGGAATTCAAGGGACTTCCCCCAAGGGGGAGGTTCCACAGGTCTCAGTTGTCTTCAGACCACATAAAAAGACAGGCGTTCTTACATTGTGTAGAAGACCTGTTAAAAATGGGAGTGATTCATCCTGTTCCACTAAGAGAACAAGGGATGGGGTTCTACTCCAATCTGTTCATAGTTCCCAAAAAAGAGGGAACGTTCAGACCAATCTTAGATCTCAAGATCTTAAACAAGTTTCTCAAGGTTCCATCGTTCAAGATGGAAACCATTCGAACTATTCTTCCTTCCATCCAGGAAGGTCAATTCATGACCACGGTGGATTTAAAGGATGCGTATCTACATATTCCTATCCACAAGGAACATCATCGGTTCCTAAGGTTCGCATTCCTGGACAAACATTACCAGTTCGTGGCGCTTCCTTTCGGATTAGCCACTGCTCCAAGGATTTTCACAAAGGTACTAGGGTCCCTTCTAGCGGTGCTAAGACCAAGGGGCATTGCAGTAGTACCTTACCTGGACGACATTCTGATTCAAGCGTCGTCCCTTCCTCAAGCAAAGGCTCACACGGACATCGTCCTGGCCTTTCTCAGATCTCACGGCTGGAAAGTGAACGTGGAAAAGAGTTCTCTATCCCCGTCAACAAGGGTTCCCTTCTTGGGAACAATTATAGACTCCTTAGAAATGAGGATCTTTCTAACAGAGGCCAGAAAAACAAAACTTCTAGACTCTTGTCGGATACTTCATTCCGTTCCTCTTCCTTCCATAGCTCAGTGCATGGAAGTGATCGGGTTGATGGTAGCGGCAATGGACATAGTTCCTTTTGCGCGCATTCATCTAAGACCATTACAACTGTGCATGCTCAGTCAGTGGAATGGGGACTATACAGACTTGTCTCCGAAGATACAAGTAAATCAGAGGACCAGAGACTCACTCCGTTGGTGGCTGTCCCTGGACAATCTGTCACAAGGGATGACGTTCCGCAGACCAGAGTGGGTCATTGTCACGACCGACGCCAGTCTGATGGGCTGGGGCGCGGTCTGGGGATCCCTGAAAGCTCAGGGTCTTTGGTCTCGGGAAGAGTCTCTTCTACCGATAAATATTCTGGAGCTGAGAGCGATATTCAATGCTCTCAAGGCTTGGCCTCAGCTAGCGAGGACCAAGTTCATACGGTTTCAATCAGACAACATGACGACTGTTGCGTACATCAACCATCAGGGGGGAACAAGGAGTTCCCTAGCGATGGAAGAAGTGACCAAAATCATTCTATGGGCGGAGTCTCACTCCTGCCACCTGTCTGCTATCCACATCCCAGGAGTGGAAAATTGGGAAGCGGATTTTCTGA
This sequence comes from Bombina bombina, assembly GCF_027579735.1. Lineage (NCBI taxonomy): Eukaryota > Metazoa > Chordata > Amphibia > Anura > Bombinatoridae > Bombina > Bombina bombina. The sequence continues at coordinate 128,348 of NW_026512116.1, forward strand.
GTCGTCAGACATTGCATCCGGGGGAGTGGGAACTCCATCCGGAAATCTTTGCCCAAGTCACCCAGCGGTGGGGCATTCCAGACATGGATCTAATGGCCTCTCGTCAGAACTGCAAAGTTCCTTGCTACGGGTCCAGATCCAGGGATCCCAAGGCGGCTCTAGTGGATGCACTAGTAGCACCTTGGACCTTCAAACTAGCTTATGTGTTCCCGCCGTTTCCTCTCATCCCCAGGCTGGTAGCCAGGATCAATCAGGAGAGGGCGTCGGTGATCTTGATAGCTCCTGCGTGGCCACGCAGGACTTGGTATGCAGATCTGGTGAATATGTCATCGGCTCCACCTTGGAAGCTACCTTTGAGACGAGACCTTCTTGTTCAGGGTCCGTTCGAACATCCGAATCTGGTTTCACTCCAGCTGACTGCTTGGAGATTGAACGCTTGATTCTATCGAAGCGAGGATTCTCAGATTCTGTTATTGATACTCTTGTTCAGGCCAGAAAGCCTGTAACTAGAAAGATTTACCACAAGATTTGGAAAAAATATATCTGTTGGTGTGAATCTAAGGGATTCCCTTGGGACAAGGTTAAGATTCCTAAGATTTTATCCTTCCTTCAAGACGGATTAGAAAAAGGATTATCTGCAAGTTCCCTGAAGGGACAGATTTCTGCCTTGTCTGTGTTACTTCACAAAAAGCTGGCAGCTGTGCCAGATGTTCAAGCTTTTGTTCAGGCTCTGGTTAGAATTAAGCCTGTTTACAAACCTTTGACTCCTCCTTGGAGTCTCAATTTAGTTCTTTCAGTTCTTCAGGGGGTTCCGTTTGAACCCTTACATTCCGTTGATATTAAGTTATTATCTTGGAAAGTTTTGTTTTTAGTTGCAATTTCTTCTGCTAGAAGAGTTTCAGAATTATCTGCTCTGCAGTGTTCTCCTCCTTATCTGGTGTTCCATGCAGATAAGGTGGTTTTACGTACTAAACCTGGTTTTCTTCCAAAAGTTGTTTCTAACAAAAACATTAACCAGGAGATTATCGTACCTTCTCTGTGTCCGAAACCAGTTTCAAAGAAGGAACGTTTGTTGCACAATTTGGATGTTGTTCGCGCTCTAAAATTCTATTTAGATGCTACAAAGGATTTTAGACAAACATCTTCCTTGTTTGTTGTTTACTCCGGTAAAAGGAGAGGTCAAAAAGCAACTTCTACCTCTCTCTCCTTTTGGATTAAAAGCATCATCAGATTGGCTTACGAGACTGCAGGACGGCAGCCTCCCGAAAGAATCACAGCTCATTCCACTAGGGCTGTGGCTTCCACATGGGCCTTCAAGAACGAGGCTTCTGTTGATCAGATATGTAGGGCAGCGACTTGGTCTTCACTGCACACTTTTACCAAATTTTACAAGTTTGATACTTTTGCTTCTTCTGAGGCTATTTTTGGGAGAAAGGTTTTGCAAGCCGTGGTGCCTTCCATTTAGGTGACCTGATTTGCTCCCTCCCTTCATCCGTGTCCTAAAGCTTTGGTATTGGTTCCCACAAGTAAGGATGACGCCGTGGACCGGACACACCTATGTTGGAGAAAACAGAATTTATGTTTACCTGATAAATTACTTTCTCCAACGGTGTGTCCGGTCCACGGCCCGCCCTGGTTTTTTTTTTTAATCAGGTCTGATATTTTATTTTCTTTAACTACAGTCACCACGGTACCATATGGTTTCTCCTATGCAAATATTCCTCCTTAACGTCGGTCGAATGACTGGGGTAGGCGGAGCCTAGGAGGGATCATGTGACCAGCTTTGCTGGGCTCTTTGCCATTTCCTGTTGGGGAAGAGAATATCCCACAAGTAAGGATGACGCCGTGGACCGGACACACCGTTGGAGAAAGTAATTTATCAGGTAAACATAAATTCTGTTTTTTTCTCCAAGAAGGTTTGGAGAAGGGTTTATTGGCAAGTTCCCTAAAGGGTCAAATATCTGCTTTCTCTATTTTGTTACTTAAAGGGACATGCAACCCACATTTCTTTCTTTCATGATTTAGAAAGAGCATGCATTTTTAAACATCTTTCTAATTTACTTCTATTATCTAATTTGTTTTATTCTCTTGATATTCTTTGCTGAAAAGCATATCTAGATATGCTCAGTCGCTGCCGATTGGTTGCTGCACATAGAAGCCTCATGTGATTGGCTCACCCATGTGCATTGTTTTTTCTTCAAATAAGGATATCTAAAAAATGAAGCAAAAACATAATTTATGTAAGAACTTACCTGATAAATTCATTTCTTTCATATTAACAAGAGTCCATGAGCTAGTGACGTATGGGATATACATTCCTACCAGGAGGGGCAAAGTTTCCCAAACCTTAAAATGCCTATAAATACACCCCTCACCACACCCACAAATCAGTTTAACGAATAGCCAAGAAGTGGGGTGATAAGAAAAAGTGCGAAGCATATAAAATAAGGAATTGGAATAATTGTGCTTTATACAAAAAAATCATAACCACCACAAAAAAAGGGTGGGCCTCATGGACTCTTGTTAATATGAAAGAAATGAATTTATCAGGTAAGTTCTTACATAAATTATGTTTTCT